>NC_023750.2:34772698-35024553 GCF_000499845.2 Phaseolus vulgaris | reverse complement strand
ATGGCTATTTGTTTAGGATTTTATATTGAGCTACCTGATACAAATTTTAACTCGTAATTTAGTATCTAAAGAGGGAAGAATTAATAATAGTTCTCCAAAATTCAATTTCTCATTTTACACATGATTCTGCCGGCTAATGTAAAGAGAGATAGTGAGAAGGTATGAATATATATTTTATGAATTTGAATTGGTTAAAGTGTGTTATAACTTAATCTAATTTAAATTAATAATATCCTTATTTTATTGGGTAGAGTTCGATGTATGGAATAATTCTGCTCAAAATGGGTTTTGAAAACCCAGGTTTGACCCATCAGTTAGGCCTTAGCTCAATGCTCTTTAGCCATTTTCTTCTTACACTCACATAATTTCTAACTCTCATCTCATAATTTTAAAAATTATTTTACTTTTGTAAAGTAATTTCTGAATTATCTGTTTTAAGTTTTTTTTAGAATAACTTTCTAGAACATATATTATGATACTTTAAAAACAATTTTTTAAATGAAATTTCTATAACAAACTTTGTAGATGCGGTTCTGGAATAAAATTTCGATAACAAATTTTCCGAAGCATAGTTTTTTTTTCTTCTGAAAACTGTTCTCTTTTTTTTTTTCCCTCTCGTGCAGTGGTAAACAGAGATGTAGAGTGATGAATACAGCGACAGTGGAGTGGTGTAGTTAAGGAGAGTATTTTTGTCTTTTTAATTAGTATGGGGTGTAGTTAATAATATATGGGTGCATAACGTACAAACCTGCTTCTTATTGTAAACTGCTTATAGTTAGGCTTAGGGTGTTTTTCTTAAGAGAAAATTAAGTCATTAATTTGAGACTGTTTCTTCCTGCACCTCCATATGTTCTTCTAGCACCCCATACAAAACATGAAAAATATTTTTTTATCCTTCTTGTGCCACCTCATATTCTGGATTACATAATCTAAAATGGTATTCTGGATTATAATCCAAAAATCTAATTTGAGAGTACCTTCCAGATTATGTAATTCAGACACACATTTGAAAAATGACTTCCGGATTATATAATCGAGAAGTTAATCTCATATTAGAAAAGACCTTCCGAATTATATAATTTGGAAACTAATTGTGCATTAAAAAAAGACTTATGGATTATGTAATCTAAAAACTAATTACAAATTTAAAAAATAACTTTCAAATTACATAATCCGAAATATTATATAAGAAATTTTTGAAAATATGAAAATGTATGAAGAACATTCGAATACGGAGGTGAACTAACAAACGGTCTATTTTTAAAAGGGAACGATTTGTGAGATTAAATCCTTTGTCAAAAAATGAACTATAGTTCGTATCTCCATTGAGAGGATATCACATTTAGTGCCTATAAATATTTTTCAGTTTTAACTATTTTTAAGAAAATACTTATTAAAATAAATAAAGACAAAAATATCACGCCTAAAAAAATAAGATAGTTATACATAAAAAAAAATTGTTATGTGAAAAAAAATTGAGTTCAAATATTTACAATAAGGTGAAAAAATAAAATTTTGTTAAAAGTGATCACTAAATCTTTCGAGACAGCCATAGAGGAATATTTGCACCTATATATAACATAATAGTATTGAATAAATAAGACCATTGCAGTTTGTTCATATTACTAAATTATTTCTCACCTTTATATTTTTTTTTGTGAAAAGTAAATGAAAATCTATTGTTTTTCTATATATAAATAAAATATCTAAATCAGTATCTTCACTCTAGATTAATTGAATATTTTTATTAATATAATATTATTTAAATTAAATTAAAACATTTAAAGGATGTTCTAAGTATATAAAAAAAATACTAGACATCTCCTCCCAACAAGTTACCCAAACTATTACCTAATCTGTATTACATTCCAAAAAAAAAATAAAATCCGGAATACATCCTAAGCATTATTATATTTTAATTATATTAATGTGAAAATGGAAAATGGGCAGCAATAATTTGAGGGCACCAAAATATAAAACAAATGGGAAGATGAGGTCATTGTAGTTGGTGACTTCTTCAGTCTTTTCTTTCTGAAATAGGACTTCTTGGATCTTACAATAACATACTAATATTAAAATCAGTTTATTTCTTCTCTATTTTAATGACTAATATTTTTTTTTTGCATTAAATCATTGTGATATTCAGGTTTAAAAAGTCATGATAATGCCCCTGTCTTTGTTTGCTATTATTGAATGCCTTTGTCAACTACTTAAAAAGCCATATGGTACGTATTCTATTATCTTCACGTCTTTCACTTAAATTCAGTTTTGGTTATACTTAATGAATGAAAAAAAATCGTATATAGAAAATACGATTTCAAATAAAAATCGTATTTCACATAAATACTTTCAAATATTATAATACTTTACTATATAATTTATTTTAAAAATATCGTATTTAAGAAATAGATTTCATTATAATCTGAAAATCAGATTTCACTTTAAGTTTTGTTATATTATAATATAAATTAATATATTATGTTTTTTATATTATAATATATAATTAATATACAAATATATATATATAATATATATATATAATAATAACTTGAATTAATATATATGTGATATGTTTATAATATTTGAATATATAATAATTTAAATATCCGGTTTTTATTATTTAAAATTTAAATAATAATAATAATAGAAATTAAATAATTTTAGTTTATTATTATAACTTTTTTATATAAGTTAAAGAAAATATTTTTTTATAAAATAATTTTTAATTAAATTAGTTTTCATAAAATATTTTGTATATTTTTTAAGACATACAAAGTTGAATTTTATCTAGTACGAAATTAAGATTATTGGTTTACTATATCAAATCGAACTTCAATGCGTCGTAAGAATCAGGTATATCAACAACTAATCGTAGACATAATCAAATGGATGAACCACTTCAAAAAATAAACTAAACAAATGCTCCTACTATAGTAATGAATGTCACAATAGAGTAAATTATTTGTATCAATAATAGAAAAATGTATACTCTTCTACTATTTTTTTTTTTGCTTTATATGATAACTAAAGTTTCTAGTTAACGTTATCCATTTTTCAACTTTTCGATTAAAGTTTCTGGTTTAACTTTAGTATTTTGAATTTAGGGTTTTATCAACTTAAATTTTTTATTATGGATTAAATTTACTTTAATCAATTTTTTAAAATAATTAACTTAAATTATTTATATATACTTTTTAATTTTAAGTAATAAAAGATGTATATTAAAATTATATACATTAACATATTTTAAATATAACATAGAATTCAAGTTATTATATATATTGTACTGCACCAAAGCGCTCAGAGCTCAACGCTCGGAGGTCGGACCTCAACATTTGTCGTAGGCAGGTCAACTTGGCTCTTGGACCAAGTTGGTGGGCCATGAGATTGGGCCCTAGATGTATGTGTTGGTTCCTTTTTCGTGTAACCATTGTGCATAAGGCTAGACACTAGCGAGGGGTAGTTTTGGACCTTGGGGTGTAATTAGTACGCAGGGGGTCTAGCTTAAGTGAATGTTTCCTTTTAAAGCCTAAGCCCATGTGTGCTAGGGCACGTAGAGGTTAGGTTGCATGTGCTTAAAGTATAGCGTAGCACCACGCTGAGAGTGACTGCGTAAAACAGATTGGACCCTGATGCTGGTACTTGAGTTGGTACCCTGGTGGTTATTCTGTTATGATTTAGGCATCCATAGGGGATAAATTTTGTTTGATTGCAGCACCAAGAGAGTGTGCCCTTGAACAAAATATTTTCCTGTTGAGTATGCTTTCAGTTGAGATGATATTCTCGTGATAGAAAGCTGTTACAAGAGGTAGACTATAAAAGGGACTTGAGATCCTAAGTAAAAATACATTGTTTCTAAGATTGAAACTAGTTACTTCTTGTTTCTTATAAGTCATGTACTGACTTGACCGTCCGCCCCTCTGTCTCAACGGAAACACGTTCCAACGTAACCAAGGGAAGAGCAGATTACAACAAAGATAGACAAAGTTAGAGCTTGTCTTTAGAGTCAATCGGCAAGCAGGTCAACCGATGAGAATATATATATATATATATATATATATATTCTATTTTATATATTAATTTATATTATAATATAAGAAGAGTAATGAAATCATATTTCACAAATATTTTTTTCAAATTTTATATATTAAAATATATTATATGTTCCCGCCGGTCGACCACGGTCGTCTTTATGTGTGGCTTGTCCTCACGAGCTAGGGCACCTTCGTTCGGCTCCGTTTGTGAGTACTGAAAAGAAGTGAACAAAGGGGCGCCTTGCGGCCGTTTGCACTCCGACGATCAAGTTAGCTAGCGAGAAACATCAAAGGGGACACACCTCCGTATCGGAACACCGTGACTGGATGCTCTGAAGGTGGTCCAATAATACTGAGTGGCTAATACTGTGTGCCCTAATTGCCTGTGCGCACAATGGGTGCGCTGTGAAACAACTAGGGTTTTTTGGCTCTGTGTAAACTGTGAGAATTAGGTCAAAACTCGGATCCCCTTTCAAACGTCCCAAGACCCCTTTTTATACACCTCCCGCATTTAAAGCGCGTTAAAGCGCATTGGAAAACGTATAAAAATATCCCTTGAAACGTTCGAAACTTAACTGAATTAACGCGTACCTTAGCGAACTTTTAGGAAAGCCTTGATGTTTTCAGTGCTTATTGCCACGTGTTCTTCTGACTTGATTGCTGCTCTACGCAGAGGGCCTCACAGCACCGTAACCCAACTTAGGGTTATTCCATTTGTGTGAGTCCTCTTTCCTCGAAGGGCATCTGGCGCGTGGGGTGACTTTCTGGGTGCCAACTCAGACCCTCCAACCTCTAGTCAGCTTCCCCTGGGAGTGTATCTACCTTCCTCTCGCACTACGCACGTGGTTTGCCCCTGGGCGTGGCTCTCTCATGGGTCGTATCTATCCCAGGGGCCTCCCAGCGGTGGCATGAGTACTTCACGAGTCAGGTTACTCCCTACTGGTACTAGAACTATGGCCTTGAAGCCACCTTTCTCTTCTCTTTGTTACTGTTATGGGCTACGTCTTAACCTGGTGACACCCTCTCCTAGTGACACCCTCTCCTGGCGACACCTTCTCTTGACGACGCCTCATCTTGGCGACGCCTGCTCTTGGCGACGCCTCATCTTGGCGGCGCCCCATCTTGGCGACGCCTTATCTTGGCGACGCCTCAAGCGGTCAGTTTGTTGACTTCCTTCCTTGGACTCCTCGAGTGGTCCCACTATATGTTGATTTTGACTTAACTGTTGACTTTGACTTTGGTCAACGCCCGGGGACGGAACGGTACATTATAATATTAGAAAATGTATACGTGAAATACGATTTTTATTTAAAAACTTATTTTTAATATGATTGGTGATTTTTCTTTGATAATTTCGTACTTCATATTAATAATTTGCCTATTTTTGGGAATATTTTTTTAATCAATTTTGGAAAAAAAATAAAAAAATTACACCAATTTTGGAAAATAACCAAAATTTGGACATTTACATTTCTAAAAACTCATGCAATGAAGGTTTCTAAGAAAAAAACCCTTAAAATAAGATTTTAAAATAGTGTTGGCCCGAAATTTTTGTTTAAAAATTTATCTTAATATAATTATTTGAAGCAAATCGGGGCAAAGAGAGGAAACTGTGAACAATAGCTTCTTTCCTTTTGCAACTTCTGACTTCACTCCACGCCATTCAATAAATTTCAAAGAAGGAATATCTAATATGGATATTTTTGCAATTGCAATGGATTTCGTTCGGCGGAAAATATTCATTTGTAATTGTAATAAAAACACACCATTAAACTTTTAAAGGTGTTTAAATAAAAAATAAATCCCGTTAGATTGGTCTCTTTACCTTTCTCTCTATCTCTATTTCTATCTGATATGAATGAAATAACAAGAATACATGATTATTTGACATTCTTAGGAGCAACTTGAGTTGGTCATGAAATGACACTTTACTTAGAATTGGATCAATGTTCTAATTCAAGAACTCACCAAGACTTTGCACCCAACCAAAGCTCATATGGAAGTCCATATATTGTCAAATGGAATCAAACACAAGGAATGAAGAACAAGGATGGCAAACCGAACAGAATATGAAAGAATTAAGCTACTGTACCGAACAGAAAATTGAAACAAAGCTGGAAAACACAATTTCAATCGGTGGAAATGAAAGGAAAGCACTTAAGCATTGAAACTACCGAATAAAAATGAAAGAAATGAAGGAAGGAACACTTATGGAATGAAGCTTGCTGGATTTGAGACTTTGGAAATTCAGTCACGCCACTTGGAACCTTGTTCCAAGATAAGTGCAAGGATGCCGCCACTTGAAGCTCACCATTGGCACACAAGATAAGGCAAAGGAAGAAGAAGACAACAAGACTCACAATTTCTCTCTAAACTTGAGTATAGTTTCTTTACTTCTAATTTCCAATCTGAATTTTACAAAGGCAAGCACCTTATTTATAGCCTAAGAGGTGCTGAAAATAGGTGGGAAGATTCAAATGAAACTCATTTGAAATTCCCACAAAAAACAAGTCACATGGGAGGTGTGACCTTTTTCTACTATGACACCTCCTAAAAACTACACCTACACCCCCTACTAAGTCACATGGACAATGTGACTCTCTCTAATACATTCATACCTATTTATTTAATATCCACACCTCCTACAAGAGTCATTCAAATGATGCTCTTTTATTTAATGCTTGGCCTTGCCCCTCATGGTTTGGACATGGGCCTTCCTGGGCTTGGGCTTTGGGCTTGGGCCTCATCTTTTGCAAAGATTAATAAGAAGAACTTTAAATGCTTTGACCCTTGTCCATTTCTTCTATTGATAACATCTTTTTGATTCTCATCAATATCTCTCTCTCATTATATATTATATATTAGTTATATATAATCCATATGCAATACGTAACACATAATAATATTATAAAAAAGCTATATAATTACCAATTGGTCTATTGGGTAATAGGTTTATTCGGATAAGAAGACTTACCAACCTTTATTAAGATTTGCTATAAAAATAGACTTTTAAGCTGATTTATATTAAGCAAAGATACCTTTAGAAAAATGTGTCATGGTTGAAAAAAATACTGAAAAAGAAACTATAACATATAAATAGGTTAACTGAGCTTTGTATATAATTTTAAAAAAAATTAAATTTAGTCTATCAAAACCTCTCTTCCTTTCTCCCTATACATACCATCTTCTAGCTACCTTTATATATATATATATATATATATATATATATATTATTATATTTTTTTTTTTGTTCTTCATTTGTTTTTTCATGCACTTCATTTATTTTTTCATTTTCTCTTTTAGTTTCGTTGGGATTGGTCCTATATGCAGGGCTATTTGGTAAAGAAACCCCGGGCATGAAGTCGATTTGGTGTTCAATCCCTCTTAGAGGTGGTAAGCCTTTAGGAGGATCTTGAAACATATCTTCATATTCTTTAACCAAATTGTCCAAACATGTGGGACTATCCTTAGCCGACTCACATTCAATAGTCCTAGGAATAGCTAAAAAGAAGGCTTTTGAGTAACTATTACCTTTTTAACTTGTTGTGTGGACATGAGAAGGCTTCTCTTGGAATTTTTTATATCATTTTCTTTCTCTCTCTTTTCTCTCATTTTAACTTGGTCCTCATAAACTTCCTTTGGAGAGAGAGACTTAAGAATGACTTTAGCCCATGGAAGTTAAAAGACATTTTGTTGGTAAAGCCATCATGAAAAACTTTTCTATCAAATTGCCATGGCCTACCTAAAAGAATATGTGTGGCTTCCATTGGGACAACATCACACAAGACCACATCTTTATATTTACCAATAGAAATGTAATGAGGACTTGCTTGTAAACAACTATCTCACCTACCTCACTTAACCATTGTAACTTGTAGGGCTTGGCATGAGAGATGGTAGGTAATCCAAGTTTGTCTACCACTCTTGTGCTTGCCACATTAGCACAACTTCCCCCATCCACAATCAAAGAGCATACCCTATCATTAATAAGACACCTTGAATGAAAAATATTTTCTCTTTGAGTTTCATCAAAAGGTTTTAAAACTTGTCCAAGCATGCGTCTTATTACTAATAGGTCACCCTCATGTGGGCTCTCACTCTCACTCTCACTTGGGGATCTAGAAGGTGAGGAATGTCTAGAAGATTCGGACTCATGCTCACTACCATCTACCCCATCATGCATATACATAGTTAGGTTTAGAAGGGCAATTAGAAGCAATATGTCCATAGCTTAAGCATTTAAAACACTTCTTACTAGACGATTTAGGTGGAGATTTAGGCCTAGAAGTGGAAGTGGAAGGCTTAGAATCTCTAGGTTTGAAAGTAGAGTCCTTAGAAGGGATATTTGAAAAAGAGTTATTTTTATTTTTCCAAGAAGAGTGGTAGTAGTTATCCTTAGAAGAATTTTTGAAAGCATTTTTCCTTGCAAGTTGATTTTCAATTTTACTAGCAAGGTGCACCACATTTTCGAAAAAGAATATTCTTGTAACTCTACCACGTCTTGAATGTCCCTTCGAAGGCCACTCACAAACCTAGCTATCTTAGCTTCCTCACTCTCATCCATATTAATTCGAATTAAAAGCGTGTCTAGTTGTTTAAAGTAATCATCCACACTTAGCGTGCCTTGATGAACCGTTGGAGTTTCAACATTAGGTGTTTCTAAAGTGTGGGGGTACGAATCTAGCGCGTAAACATGCTTTCAATCGTTCCAAGAGACCACGGGCGACCTCTTGTGTAGGTCAATGTCCATGAGATATTGATGCCACCATTGCATGGCATAGTCCAAAAATTCTAAAGAAGCTAATCTAACCTATGCTCATCTCTAACCCCATTTACATCAAAAATTTGCTCAACCTTAGCCTCCCATCCTAAGTATACATTGGGATCACTTTCACCACTAAAGCTAGGAGTTTTACATTAGGAGACACAGGCCAGCCACATGTTGGCGCCTCTCTTCATGGTGATGATGCCTTGGCCGTGGCATTGTCTTCATAATAACCATGAGAAGAATGAGAATGTCTTGAAGAATGCCGAAGAGGAGGATGAGGTCTTCTCTCCCGGTTTTGATGGATTTCTTCACGGCTTAACTCCAAACTTTGGAGCCTTGCCTCCATTTATCTTATCACATAAGATAGTGAGCATTGGATTGCTTGGCATTCTTTAAGTCTTCAAAAATGGCTGCCTTTTGAGGTGAGCAAGGTTTGGAGGATTCTCCACTAGAAAAATGAGCCATGATAAAAAATACAAAAAACAAAACAAACAGTGAAAGAAACTTGTTAGACAAATAAATTGAGATATAGGTTGCTGGAAAAATGCGCAAGAAAGTACTCAAGCCACTCCAAGAAAGTATTTCTGTCCTCAACCAAGCCTTTCTTGTGGAATGGAGGAGCTTCAAATGAAACCAATGTCACAACAAACCAACACACTTAAGAACAAGTCCCCACAAAACTTTTAGAAGAACAAAAGACAAGCAAGAAAAGGTATAAACAAGAAAAGCCTAAACCAAAACAGAAAGCAATGTATGACAAACTGGAAAAGAATATGAATGAAAGACAAGCAAGAAATAAGGAACTCAATTAATAAAGAAGGCACACCAAAAGAGTCCTAAAGAAAAGTGCTAGGTAGATTGAAGAAAACAGAAAACAGCTACTGGAAAAAAAAAATTTAATGCAAACTGTGCTATGTTGACAGATTTAACTGGAATGATTGAAAGCGAACTGGAATCTGAAAAATTAACCACAGAAACTTCAATGTCTTAACTCAATAATGGCACTGGGAATGAGGTAAAAACAATAAGCCAATTGAGAGAAATAAATGTTTCAAAATTGCTGCCCAATTACCGTATTCTTTTCGGCAGTATTGTACACTTTTCGTATTTTATTTATCATTTTTTGTGTACTTGGAATTTTTGAATACTTCTTTTTGATATGCTTTTTTAACACTTTGAAGAATGTAAATACAAATTTTCACAAATTTCCAGTGAGCCAATTAATTTCAGTAAATTGAAAATAGTAGCACGTTTGTAAGAAAACAGAGGAGCCTATTCAGGAATGAAAAACAGTATGATGAACTAGCAAAGACATAATGGAAATTATGTAAAGGAACTTGTATAGAATGAAAATACAAGCATGAACTCAAATCTAAAAATGAAAATGTACAAAGGATCAAGCAATAAACTCAAAAACAGAAAGTAACCAAAGCAAGAAACAATCAAAGCAATAAAGTACTACAAGAAGTAATGACAATTATGGAATAACATGACTAAGACAAAACTTGACATGATTACAAAATTAAAGGACATATCACAAGATATAACAACAAGTGAAAGGAAGCTTAAGGTCAGCTCTAGGAAGGAGAGTGCCATTCCAAAGAGCAGCCATACTCATATGAACAATGAGTGCCATAATCCTTTTCACAAACACTTGGTGTAACAAAAGAAAAACAGCAAGAAAACTCAAAATAAATCCTAAAACAGAATGGTAAACAACTTGAATTAAAGAGCTCTTGAAAGTAAAGTGCAATACAACTCAAAATTTAAACAAGAAATAAGCCTAAACTCTAGATACCACATGATATGAATGCAATAACAAGAATACATGATTCTTTGACATTCTTAGGAGCAACTTGAGTTGGTCATGAAATGGCACTTTACTTAGAATTGGATCAATGTTCTAATTCAAGAACTCACCAAGACTTTGCACCCAACCAAAGCTCATATGGAAGTCCATATATTGTCAAATGGAATCAAACACAAGGAATGAAGAACAAGGATGGCAAACCAAACAGAATATGAAAGAATTAAGCTACTGTACCGAACAGAAATTGAAACAAAGCTGGAAAACACAATTTCAATCGGTGGAAATGAAAGGAAGCACTTAAGCATTGAAACTACCGAATAAAAATGAAAGAAATGAAGGAAGGAACACTTATGGAATGAAGCATGCTGGATTTGAGACTTTGGAAATTCAGTCACGCCACTTGGAACCTTGTTCCAAGATAAGTGCAAGGATGCCGCCACTTGAAGCTCACCATTGGCACACAAGATAAGGCAAAGGAAGAAGAAGACAACAAGACTCACAATTTCTCTCTAAACTTGAGTATAGTTTCTTTACTTCTAATTTTCCAATCTGAATTTTACAAAGGCAAGCACCTTATTTATAGCCTAAGAGGTGCTGAAAATATGTGGGAAAATTCAAATGAAACTCATTTGAAATTCCCACCAAAAACAAGTCACATGGGAGGTGTGACCTTTTTCTACTATGACACCTCCAAAAAACTACACCTACACCCCCTACTAAGTCACATGGACAATGTGACTCTCTCTAATACATTCATACCTATTTATTTAATATCCACACCTCCTACAAGAGTCATTCAAATGATGCTCTTTTATTTAATGCTTGGCCTTGCCCCTCATGGTTTGGACATGGGCCTTCTTGGGCTTGGGCTTTGGGCTTGGGCCTCATCTTTTGCAAAGACTAATAAGAAGAACTTTAAATGCTTTGACCCTTGTCCATTTCTTCTATTGATAACATCTTTTTGATTCTCATCAATATCTCTCTCTCATTATATATTATATATTAGTTATATATAATCCATATGCAATACGTAACACATAATAATATTATAAAAAACTATATAATTACCAATTGGTCTATTGGGTAATAGGTTTATTCGGATAAGAAGACTTACCAACCTTTATTAAGATTTGTTATAAAATAGACTTTTAAGCTGATTTATATTAAGCAAAGATACCTTTAGAAAATGTGTCATGGTTGAAAAAATACTGAAAAAGAAACTATAACATATAAATAGGTTAACTAAGCTTTATATATAATGTAAAAAAAAATTAAATTTAGTCTATCAAAACCTCTCTTCCTTTCTCCCTATACATACCATCTTCTAGCTACCTTTATATATATATATATATATATTTTGTTCTTGACGGTTTACTCGAAACGCCTTCGTGCGCCTACGTCACTTTCACGTCCAGAATCCTTGCGTTCGCACGTGCCTTTCCTGTGATAAACATCTGAAACACAAAGAAAAAGGGCGCCCTAGAGGTCGTTCGCACTCCAACGCTCAAGTTAGTACTAGGGTAGGAAACACCGAAACTGTGTAACTTGCTACTGTGTGTGTGTTTAGCGGTGCAAGGGAATTGCCTTTTGTCAAGTTTGTTACCTTGCTATTTATGACTGAAACTAGGGTTTCCTCTTTACCCGAAATGGGCTTTTGTGATGGGGCGGCCCAACACTGTTGTTACCTTACTCTCAGGATAACCTAGCGCGTGGGGTCCCTAACTGGAGTGTAACCTCTGGCGGGTGATCACCTGGGTGCCTCCTTGATATGATTCCAATAACATGATAGAGATATGATATGGACATGTTATGGATTCAACAAGAGTTGGAATATGATTAGGCACTTTTTAAGAATTGGATCAATGTTCTTAACAATCAAGAACTCACCAAAACAAAAGTAACCAAGCCAAACTTATATAGAAACCCATAATATGGCATATGAACCGATTAAAACAAGAGAAAATACATATGAACCGATTAAAACACAAGGAAACACAACCAAAACCACAAGAACAACAAACTAGAAGAAACTACCGAACAAAAACACAAAACAAACTAGTTCTACCGATTGAAAAGACAAGAAACATCAAAGACATGTTTTAGAGTTTGTTTTGGAATGGAAATGGAAGAAGGAGATGAAAAGAACAAGGAAACTTATGTGGTTGGAGCTCTTGGAGATGTGCAGGCCACTTGAAGGATGAAAGACTTCAAGATGAGTGTAGTTGGCGCCACTTGAGAGTCCAAGAATGCACTCAAGATAAGACTAGAAGAGAAGAAGACCAAGTCTCTCTCAATTTCACTCACCCAATTTGGGAGAGGTTCTTTACTCACAAAATCAATTCTATCATTTGAAAGACTCAAGCCCTCCTTTTATAGGGAGAAGGACCGGTCACTTATTAGAAAGAAGCTTACAAGAGAAGCTTTACAAGGTAGCCTTCTAACTCTTCCAATTCTAGCGCCTAAATGGAGAGTGAAGAGACACCTTTTAGACTTTTCCTAAAAACAAATGCCTATAGGTGCTATACAAAAGGAGGTGTCTTAGGTTTCCCTCTTTATCACCTTCCTAAACACTATTCTATATTATTTACAAATTTATACAAAAGAAATTATAAAGAGAGATATTAATTGGAGCCCATTCTTGAATGCTTGTAGTCTTCTTTTGGCTTTAGGCTTGGTCCTCTCTTTATTTTAATTCTTCTTTTAATTTTTGAGAAGACTAGAAGGAAGAACTTTAAATGTTTGGATGAATGGCCTCTTCCTCCATTAGTATAATCCTCTCTTACTTGATCTCTATCACTCCTCGTGCACCTGATCTCTAGGGTCACCCACCTCTGGGAGTGCCCTAGCTAATCACGTGCCATGGCATGTAGTCACCCCTGGAACACGACCCTCACGAGTCATATCTTTCCAGTAGCTCTACAATTCGTGTTACGCCTGAACGCGTCATCCACTCTACACGCATGGACCCTCGTGATCTAGGATTTTCCCTTACTGATAACTGGCATTGTTGATATGGGATCCACTTCTCCTGGCCCAGCTCTACTGTTTGAGTTTCCGATGTTCGATCTCTGCACACTGTCTAGTGGCACGTCGATACATCCCGATGACCGATGTCTGACCACTATTGGTTCCTTGGCGCACGTGTTTTGCGAGATACTGACCACACCGTTCGTGGGACCCGCTTATGTGGCACCAACATTACCAGTGGTCAGTCAACGCCCAGGAACTGGATATATATATATATATATATATATATATATATAATTTTTAAATAAAGCATGCAAGAGAGCGATACAA
This sequence comes from Phaseolus vulgaris, assembly GCF_000499845.2. NCBI lineage: Eukaryota > Viridiplantae > Streptophyta > Magnoliopsida > Fabales > Fabaceae > Phaseolus > Phaseolus vulgaris. Next base: position 35,010,644 of record NC_023750.2, on the reverse strand, counting down.
GTTTAATCTATTTATTTCATGATCGGTACCAAATTTGTGTTTTATCTTTATCCCATCAGTAATGACTTTATCCTGTCAAGTAATGACTTTATCCATATCATTCAATCATTCATTAAGTAATATTGTTTAAAAAAAAATAATTAACAGATGAAATGTGATATTGTTAACAATTCAATGTCTAAATAAGACATATTTTCTTCTTTTTAATAATAAATAATAAAGAAGAAATTATAATTGCATAAATTGTAATGCAAAATACCAAATAAACTGAAGATGATCCAATTATTTAAAATGGGATGAGTATGAGATGGTAGTGGGACATGTATGTACATATTCATCTCCGTAACTTATCCAACTTAAAATGTTAGGTATTGCACATACTGATATCTTACTCATGTCTAGTCAATTTAAGTATTTTTTTTTGTCAACATAAGGGTAAGTTCCAACAATACCCACGAATACAAACTTATTTATCTTCTCTAATGTAGATGTGGATGATGTTGAAATATAGTGTTTGTGGTCTGGGGTTCTAAAATCTAAGTACAATAGGTTAATTGAATGAATAATATGTAGTTTTAAATAGGAATTTATATTATGGAAGAATTTAGGATTGACATTGTAATTGGAAACCAACAAAATTGGTTTGGGTAAATATCTCAAGAAGAATTGGGGATGGAAAGATGGTAAATTTGTTAGTGGAGTTATTCATGCATGTTACAAAAATGTACAACTAAGACAATATAATGATAAATGGACTTGGTTAAAAGATAACACTATGAGATATAGTGATAAATGGACTTGGTTAAAAGACAACATTTTGATAAGTAGTCACACCCATCTTTTGTTGCTTTTAGAACATAAAAATTCTCATCATTTTGCTTGAAAATAGTGTTGGATATAATACAAATTAGAGGCAATATGAAGAAATAGAAAATACTCATATGACGATAGGAAATTGGGGTATAAGGGAAAAAGAAAATATTTATCTTGTAGTAAGAAAGTGAGGGCATGACAGAGAAAAATAAAGCCTGTATATTACATCTATCTATTTTGAAGGATCCTCTCAACTCAAATCTATATCTAATGTTGCACCTCCTAAATTTGTTGCTGCCAAACGAGTTACTTCAAAAATTATTTCTCATGATTTGACTTTGTAAAATTGTTTTAAATCTATTTAAGGTGATGATCAAGAGGCTAATGAGTCATGTTCGACCATCTTGGAAATGAATATAGTTGAATCTACATCGACTGATATTTTCTTAAAAGAAGTCAATTTGGTCGCTAAGTTTTGGGCTTAAAAAAATGGATAAAGAGGAATCATTAACCGAAGAAGAGAAAAAAATACAAACTTCTAGGAGACTGAGACATCCTACTAAAGTTGGAGTAAAAGTCAATAAGAAAATCTCCTAAGCAGGTCAACCTAAGAAAAAGTAATGGTGTGCATGATTATGATCGAGGTTTATTATGGATGTTGTATGCAAATTGTGGTCAATATGATTGGATTATTGGAATTCAATCATTCTCTTTGTTGTCTTTGGGAGTTTCACTTTAGAGAATGTTCTTCTGTTTCTCTTCTTGTCTTTATTTTGTTTTTCCTTTTTTGGTTTAAACTTCTAATGTAGTTTCGCAGGTTACTCTTTCTTTGTTTTTTTTTGTTTTTCTTTGCATGAGTTTGGTTCCCCATGTTTGTTTATTTCCCTTTTTCTTTTTTACTTTTATGCTATTTTTCATATGATGAAGCATGTTTCCTAGCATGATTTTTATAAAAGAAATATACATCTATATATTTTACATGCAAGAAAATATTAGTTATAGAAAAAGTGATATTATGATATTGGTTAGTGTGTTGTAATATGCCTCCCTCAAGTGGGAGTGTGTATATTTAAGAGTCCTACCTTGGAAATAATTGTGATGAAAAGACATCGATCAAGAGGATTAGTAAAAACATCCGTAAGTTGGTTTGTTGATTTTATGGGAAGGAGGTGAAATAAATTTGGGTGAAGTTTGTCCCAATCAACATGACAATCAATGTTAATATGTTTTTTCATTCATGGAAACTAGAATTGACAATTATGTGTCTTATCAATTGATTATAACAATAAATAATAGTAGGAGATGGTATATGTATATTGAAGTCATTAAGAAAGTATTCTAATTAATGAAGCTCGCATGTAGTGGAGGCCAAGCATTACGCTTTGGAAGAAGTGATGGAGGAGGGCCAAGCACACCTCACCATGGAGGCCAAGACCCAAGACTAGACCGTGATGAGCGTCTAGACTCAAGGAGAGAGCGTCTAGGACGTGATGAGGGAAGGCTACACATGGAGCGTCTAGGAGGAGGCCTTGACCGTCTAGGCCCTATTACAAGGTCAATGGCTAAGCATATTCACGCCCACATGGACCTAGCCACGGATGGAAGAGAGAAGACCTTGTATATGTTACATGGAGGCCCATTAGGGGTGGCTTAGTAATTAGGGTAGTGTTAGAAAGCACAAGTTTGTCTTATATGTGATTTACTCTAAATTTGTGCACTTTCTAGAACCTTAGCACACATGACCGGCCATGTGCCATGTGCCTTGTCATTTGCATTTCAGTTTGCTCCAATTTCATGTGTAATTAGCTTAGCTTTCACGGCCCATTAGCCTATAAAAGGGAAGGCCATCTCTTGTATTTTTCAAGATTATTGTGAGTAAAGTTATGCTGCCAACATTGTGCCATGATTTGCTTCTACTTAGTTTCTAGGCACTAATCTTCATCTTCCTCACTTACCGTAGGGCTGGCCGAACCTCCCTAGTCCCATACATATCATGCACCTTCAAGATCACCATAGCTCCTAGGAGGATCTTGCACATACACATCCATGGCTTCCGCACCATCTTTCACATGATTCTAAGAAGAGCTTCATGAATTTGCCATCATTTGGTATCAGAGCATAGGTTCTTCAAAGATGAGTTGTTCTTGGTCTTTTCATTTTTAGTTCTTCTTTATTTCATGTTGTTCATCTTGTTTCCATTGTCTTGCTGTTTTTTAAATTTTAATTTGTTTTGGTGTGCTATTTGGAAGATCCAACCGGTGCACTTTGTTCAATTGATCTTGAACAATTCTTGTGTCTTTGAACAATTGTTTTACTTATTTTGGTTCATATTATGCTCTTTGAGTCTTTAATTTCTGAATCCATATAGGTTTTGTCAAGTCATGTTCATCCACAATGTCATCAATTCATAGTAGTCCTTTGTTTGGCTTGATTGTTTCTTGATTTTGGGTATTTTTGCTTACTTTGAAACTGCTGTGATATTGATCTTTTGGTGCCTTTTAATTTTAGTTTGAGTTTAGATCCTACACAAATTCTATTTCACAAACTCCATTGTCTTTAAATTTTGGTCTCTTGCTGTTTTTGTTTCCAGTTTTATTTCCAGAATCCCCTGTTTTACATTCTCTGTGCTGGCTGTTTTGTTCTAGAAAATTATTTTCACTCATAGGAAATTTTTGATTCTCTGGAATATGCAAGATTAGGCTGTTACAGAAAAGAAAAAAAAAAAGAATCAGCTCAAAAGAGTCAATAGAAAAAAAATGATAAATATTTTAAAATCAGTGTGCAAATCTGGGCGCTACAGTTGGCGTAACTGAACACTGAAATTGAAAAAATTATTAAAACAAAATGGCTCATGCGTTTGGAGTGATTCCAAAGCCAGATTTTAGTTAAGATCTTGAATATCTTCCATATCAATTTTCAGATGCAAATTCCAAAAGGGAAGCTCAGCATAAATTGGGGAAAAACACGTTCTCTGGCCCACAACAATTTTCCAGTGGTGCTGTTTTTTTTATTTTGTAATCTAATTCTAGTGCTATTCTTAGGATTCTTTTGTGTGCCTACCTTTATTTGAGTACCTTTATTTGCTTGTCTAATATTCTTGGAACTCTTTCTAGTTGTCACAATCTAACTCCATTTGTGTGGTACTGTTTTCTTCAATTAATTTGTTTCTTGCTTTTATTCTTTGACCTCTAAATTTGGTGCTGAAATTTATTCTCTTTTGGTGCTTGATTGAGTGGAAATTTGACTTGGGTAAGGTCTAGTCTTCTTGATAGGTGCTGGAATTGGAGAATTAGGATCTTCATTCTAAGGGGAACAAAGACAAAGGCAGAATCAAACACTTCCCAAAACACCACAAACACTTGGAGGGCCCAACAAGAAAAGACAACCAAGGAAGTGCCAATAGAAAAAAGAGGATCAACAAAGGGAGTTTTCTTAATTTCTTTGCAACTTAGCTTGTGTTAATTACTTCTTAATTACGTGCTTAGACGGTGAGTGTGTCTTCAAGGGCTCAAAGTGTCCAAGAAGCCTCACCTAGGGCCGACTAGTGTAGAGTTTTTAATTAGCAACTGTTAATTGTTTTTAATTACATAACTTGCTTCTTTAGTTATGCTTTGCATGTGTGGTTGGCTTGTCTAAGCTTTGTTAAATCGTCTAGCTTTATTAATTAGTTAGCTTGCATTTTTTTCTTTCATTGAAAATCTGATTTCTCAACTTCATTGTGTTCTAAGTAGTTTACTAAGAGAAAGCTTTGTGTGAAGACATTGAGGGATAGTTTTTGGCTAAGGCAAAGGCTTGGTACTTAAGTAGTCCTTTGTGACTCACCTCCCTTACCTGGAAAACTACCTTCTTTGACTTTCCTAAATTTTCTCAAGGTAAAATACTTGTATACACAAAACTTTAGCCATGTCTTCTCCTCCTCACTCTCCAAAGTCTATTGAAAGTGAAGTAAAATCTATAAAATCTCTTTTGAAAGAAGTTTCACAAGCTGTGCAAATGATTTCTTTTAGACAATTGGAGAATGAGACAAAAATTAATGAATTGGCTAAAGCCCAAGAAGAGAAATCACAAAAATCACAAAAATAAAAGAAAACTCATACTCATGTATCTAGGAGTAATGAGTCTCTAGGGGAGGGGAGCCTTAGAATTAATGACTATTACCAACCACTCCCTAGAAGAAATAGGCAAAGGGAACAAGAGGGGCCAAGGGAGGTTAGAGTAGATCTACCTCACTTCCATGGAAAAGAAAATGTAGAAATCTACCTAGATTGGGAGATGAAAGTAGAACAACTCTTTGCTTGCCATAGGGTGAGTGAGGAACGAAAGGTACCCCTAGCCGCCCTTAGTTTCCAAGGGAACGCATGTATTGGTGGACCTCTCTCGAAAGAGAAAGACGTCTTCATAGGGAACCTCCCATTGCATATTAGAATGACCTTAGGGGAGCCCTAAGACGTCGCCACATACCTTCCTATTACCATAGGGAGTTGATGGACAAGCTCCGACTCCAACAAAAAAACATGAGTGTGGAAGAGTATAGGCAAAAAATGGAGCTCTACATGATGAGAGCATCCATTAGAGAAGAGGAGGACACCACCATTGCTAGGTTCCTTAGTGGCCTATCACTTGAGATAAGAGATAGGGTAGAACTCCTACCTTACCAAGACTTGAATGACTTGGTTCAACTTTGCATTAAAGGTGAACAACAAATCTTGCGCAAAACTTCAAGTCAAAAGGTGAGTTCCTACTCTAGCTTTTACCCCAAGAAAGAGTTTAGAAGGGTGGGTAATACATCAAAAGAAAAACCAAAAGAACCTACCAAACCCTTCACCAAAGAAACCTCAACCCCACCCATCCGAGCTAGAGATGTTAAGTGTTTCAAGTGCTATGGTAGAGGGCATGTGCAAGCACAATGCCCAAACCAAAGGACTTTGTTTCTTAAGCGTGTAGATGAATGCACTAGTGGCGAGGATGAGCCTAGTGAGAGAGAGGAAGGGGGAGAGGATGAGAGGGTAGCTCCACTAGAGGGAATTGCTTATGATTAGGAGAACCCTCAACAATCACCCTAGCACATCCATGGAAACACAAAGAGAGAACATATTTCATACAAGATGCAATGTTTTAGAAAACATATGTTCCCTCATTGTGGATAGTGGATCTAGTTGTAATTGTTGTAGTGCTAGAATGGTGGAAAAGCTTAATCTACAAATAGTTCCTCAACCAAAACCTTACAAAATTCAATGGCTTAATGAAAATGGGGAACTAAGTGTAGACAAGCAAGTGAAAATCAAGTTTTCCATAGGGAACTACAAAGATAAAGTTTTATGTGATGTAGTGCCTATGGAAGCTTGCCACATCTTATTAGGGAGACCATGGCAATTTGACAAGAAAACCTTGCATGATGGTCTCACTAACGAGATTTCCTTCACCCACAGACATAAGAAATTTGTACTTTGTCCTTTACCACATTCTCAATTCGTGAAAGACCAAATACAAATGAAACATAAGAGGGATGAGGAAAACAAAAAAAAAAAAAGCGCTAGAAAAAGAGAAAATCCTTAGGGATAGGAAGGCGTGGGAGAAGAGTGTTCCTTCCCACAAGGTTGATCAACAAGAAAAGCCTTTTGAAAACGTTTTTGAAAATTTGCTTCTTGTTGAACAACCAAGCCTTATCTTTTGTAAAGGAGCACTTACATGCACTGCCACAAGTAGTGAACTTATGAATTTACCTCCTCCAATAGAAAAACTTTTAAGTGAATTTGAAGATATATTCTCTAATGAAGGGCCTATTGGACTCCCTCCCATTAGAGGTATAGAACATCAAATTGACTTCATTTCGGGGGAGAGCCTACCAAATAAGCCTGCTTATAGAACAAACCCCGAAAAATCCAAGGAGATAGAATCACAAGTTCAAGACTTGTTGGAGAAGGGTTGGGTTCAAAAGAGCCTAAGCCCTTGTGTTGTACCTGTCTTGTTGGTGCCCAAAAAGGATGGAAAATGGCGCATGTGTTGTGATTGTCGAGCAATCAACAACATCACCATCAAGTATAGGCATCCAATCCCAAGGCTTGATGATATGCTTGATGAATTACATGGGTCAACCATATTCTCCAAAATTGATCTTAAAAGTGGATATCACCAAATTCGAATCAAAGAAGGTGATGAGTGGAAAACCGCTTTTAAGACCAAATTTGGATTATATGAGTGGTTGGTGATGCCCTTTGGGCTTACTAATGCCCCAAGTACATTCATGAGGCTTATGAATCACACCTTGAGAGATTGCATAGGTAAATATGTAGTAGTTTATTTTGATGATATCCTAGTGTATAGTAAAACCCTAGAAGACCATCTAAGTCACCTTAGGGAAGTTCTTCTAGTGCTTAGGAAAAATAGTCGTTTTGACAATAGGGATAAGTGTACCTTTTGTGTAGATAGTGTAGTTTTCTTAGGTTTCATTGTCAACAAAAGGGGGGTGCATGTAGACCCCGAGAAAGTCAAAGCCATCCGAGAGTGGCCCACTGATGGCAAATTTTATGAAGGTCTTCTTGAATCATGTAAGAAAATGGTGCGGAAGCTATGGAGGTGTGTGTGCAAGATCCTCCTAAGAGTGATGTTGATCTTGAAGGTGCATGATAGGTATGAACATAGGGAGGTTCGGCCAGCCCAAGGAAAGGTGAAGGATGTGAAGTTTAGAGCCTAGAGTTCTAGGGAGAAGCAACGCTTGGCACAAAATGGCAGCATAACTTTACTCACAATAAACTTGGAAAATACAAGGTGTAGGCTCCTCCTTTTATAGGCTAAGGAGGACCATAATGCAACCCTAATGCCTAGCCAAATGAAATGTAAATGTGAAGCACATAGGTGCACATGGCACATGGGTGCACAAATGAGCATATGGGGAGGGGTGTGTCTAGTTTTTATGCTCACCCCCTCCATGGGCTTTCTAGACCGGCCTTGGTAAATTTAGAGGTTTTTTTAGAAACTCTAAGTTTACCTAGGTTGGTGTTTTAGGTGCCAAAATTAATTCTAAGAAAATTACAAATAAAGTTCCTATGCTAATTTTGACAAGAAATTAAAGTCTACTCTACACTAGAGTTTATGGCATTTGAACATGTAAAAGAACGTCTTCTTGGATCCTCTTGGCCATAACTCTATGGTTGGCCCAAATCTACCCTTTGGTGGGCTTGCATGTGGGCTTGTGCTTGGGCCTCTTCCATCATCCCCTCCCTCTTGAAAAGGATTTGTCCTCAAATCCATTGCTTCTTCTTCTTCATGGCTAGAGGAATGGATGTGGCTGGATGGTGTCCATCATCTCCTTCTCCTTGAGAAGATCTATCCTCAGATCTAGAGATTTGATCTCGGATAGCAGTCTCTTGCTTCTTCATCTATGCTTGCCCTCCCGGATCAAACGTCCACCTAGGGGAATTATCAAATAAAGCACATGAGTTAGTTGAAGCAGTTATATACAAATCAATTTTATGAAGTTTCCATTTTTGTTTTTCTTTTGTTTTTGGCAACTTTTTACAATATTTCTCTTTTGATGGTTGCATGTGTTCTCTAATCCTCTCATGCTTTGTAAAATTTTCAATAGTGGTTACTTGTTCCTTAGGCATAATTCCTTTAGGAAGTGGTAACAACGCAAAAAGAGAAAGAGGACTATGTTCACATACAACTTCAAATGTAGAAATATTAGTAGTCTTGTGGACTACTCTATTGTATGCATGCTCAATAGAAAAAGGATACTCATCCCAAGAATTGTGGTTGTCTTTAATGATTTCTCTAGGCATAGTAACAAGAGCTATGTTTTCAATTTTATTTTGACCATTCTTTTGAGGATGATAAGAATTTGAAAAGGACAACTTAGTTGCAAGTTTTTCCAAGAGAATCCTCAAATGATGGTTTTCAAATTTTGGAGCTCTATCCAACACTAAGTTTGAAGAGAAATCATGAAGACTTGTCACTTCTTTAAGGAAGAGTTTATCCATGTCCATGAAAATGGAATCAAAACCTTTTGTTGTCCTAGGAAGATCTAATATGAAATTTAGGCTTATGTCTTCCCAAGGATCATTTGCAAAAGGTGAAGGAGTATAGAGTTCATGAGACATCGCCTTAGATGTATTTTTAAAACACGGAATGTATCTAGGGTAATGTCTTTGAACATCTTTTCGCATGGGGGACAATAATTTTCCTTTTAAAAGCTCTAGAGTTTTATCAACTCTAATTTGACCCATGAGTTCTCCTTCATGAAGAATTTCTCTTTTATGTGTGAAGGTAGTCTCGTTGATACAACCTTTGTTCATGGAAATTTCAATTCGTTCCAAAGGTTGTCTCCATAAGACATGACAAGTTTCTTTAGGCACTACTTCACATAAAAAATTGTCTTTGTAGATGCCTATAGATGACTTGACCTTCACTTGGTGATATCTTGGCATGTATGTAAAATAATCTACTATATTTTTATCTATGCAAGCCTTTTTTAAGGATTCTTCTTTTTTTTCTAGGCTTACAAGTGTTCCTTTACAAAAGGTAAGGCTAGGTTGTTCAACAAGAGGTATATTTTCAAATGTATTTTCAACTTTTCCTTCTTGTTGAATGACCTTGTGGGAAGGAACACTCTTCTCCCACGCCTTTTGTTTCCCAAGGGTTTTCTCTTGCTTTTCTATTTTTACATTTTCTTCACTCTCACTAGCTTCTTTTTCTTGGCTACTATTCTCATCTTTGTCCCTTAAGATCATAGATCTTTCATTGAAACATTGAGATGCTAATTGATCATTGCCAAGGTATTCTAAACATGGAATTTCTCTAGCTTGAGTGTGAGAGATATGCTTGGTTAGGTTTTCTTGTCTCTCTTTCCTAGCTCTCCTAGAGAATTGTTGATGATATTAATTTTTCCTAAGACTTTCTTCCCCAAGATAATCATGATGTTTAGAGCTAGATGCATGAGAATGTAATTTTTTTGAAAATTGAGACTTCTCATTCTTTGCTTTAGTCAATTCATTAGTTTTGATCTCATTCTTCAATTGTTTAGATGAAATTGATTGAATATCCTTAGTAAGTTGCTTCAAAAGAGATTTCAAGGATTTCACCTCACTTTTAAGAGATTTAGAGGAGTGAGAAGACATGACTAAAACTTTGTGTGTAGAAGTATTTTACCTTGAGAAAAATTTAGGGAAGTCAAAGAAGGTAGTCTTCCAGGTAAGGGAGGTGAGTCACAGTGGACTACTTAAATACCAAGCCTTTGCCTTAGCCAAAAACTATCCCTCAATGTCTTCACACAAAGCTTTCTCTTAGTAAACCACTTGGAACACAATTAAGTTGAGAAATCAGATTTTAATGCAAGAAAACAATGCATGCTAACTAATTAACAAAGCTAGACGGTTTTTAACAAAACTTAAAACAACCACACATACAAAGCGTTACTAATTAAGCAATATAGAAACAACTAAGAACAATTAACAATTGCTAATTAAAGAGTTCTATACTAGTCGGCCCTAGGTGAGGCTTCTTGGACACTTGGAGCCCTTGAAGACACACTCACCGTCTAAATCGTAATTAAGAAGTAATTAACACAAATTAAGTTGCAAGGAAATTAAGAAAAACTCCCTTTGTTGATCCACTTTTTGCTAAATGCACTTCCTTGTTGTCTTTGCTTATTGGCCCTCCAAGTGTTTGTAGTGTTTTTTCAAGAAAGCTTGTTTCGGCCTTGGCTTTGTTTCCCCTTAGAATGAAGGTTTTAATTCTCCAATTCCAGAACCTATCAAAAGACTAGACCTTACCCAAGTCAAGTTTTCATTCAATTAAGCACCAAAGGAGAAATAAATTCCAGCACCAAATTAGAGGTCAAAGAACAAAAGCAAGAAACAATTTAATTGAATAAAACAGTACCACCAAAAGGGGTTAGATTATGACAACTAGAAAGAGGTCCAAGAAATATTAAGCAAGCAAATAAAAGGTACCAAAATAAAGGTAGGCACACAAAAGAATCCTAAGAATAGCACTAGAATTAGATGACCAAATAAAAAAACAGCACCACTGGAAAATGTTGTGGTCCAGAAACGTGTTTTTCCCCAATTTATGCTGAGCTGTGTTTTTAAGATATGATTCTGAAATTTAATATGCAAGATATTCAAGATCTTAGCTAAAATCTGGATTTGGAATCACTCAAAACGCATGCACCAATTTTTTTTAATAAATTTTGCAATTTTGGTGTTCAGTTACGCCAGCTGTAGCGCCTCAAATTTGCACACTGATTTTAAAAGATTTATCATTTTTTTTCTGTTGATTCTTTTGGACTAATTCTTTTTTTGTCCTTTCTATAACACTTCAAAATTGCATATTCCAGAGAATCAAAATTTTCCTATGAGTGAAAATATTTTTCTGGAACAAAACATCCAGCACAGAAAATTTGAAACAGGGGATTCTGGAAACTGGAAACAAAAACAGCAAGATACCAAAATTTAAACACAATAGAATTTGTGAAATAGAATGTGTAGGATCTAAACACAAATAAGAACTCAAACTAAAATTAAAAAGGCACCAAAAGATCAAAGAACAGAAGATTCAAAGCAATTAAAGATACCCAAAATCAAGAAACAATCAAGCCAAATAAAGGACTACTAAGAATTGTTGACATTGTGGATGAACATGACTTGGCAAAACATATATGGATTCAGAAATTAAAGACTCAAAAGCATAATATGAACCAAAATAAGTAAGCAATAAAGACTCAAATTACTAAAAGAAAAACAACAACTCAAGGTGTATGGAATCCTATCACAATTTGCACAAGAACTTGTTCAAGATCAACTGAACAAAAGTGCTGCGGTTGGATCTTCCAAATAGCACACCAAAACAAATTAAAATGCAAAAAAAAAAAACAGCAAGACAATTATGGAAATAAGATGAACAACATGAAATAAAGAAGAACTAGAAATGAAAAGACCAAAAGCAACTCATCTTGAAGAACCCAAGCTCTGATACCAAATGATGGCAAATTTCATGAACGTCTTCTTGAATCATGTAAGAAAATGGTGCGGAAGCTATGGAGGTGTGTGTGCAAGATCCTCCTAAGAGTGATGTTGATCTTGAAGGTGCATGATAGGTATGAACATAGGGAGGTTCGGCCAGCCCAAGGAAAGGTGAAGGATGTGAAGTTTAGAGCCTAGAGTTCTAGGGAGAAGCAAAGCTTGGCACAAAATGGCAGCATAACTTTACTCACAATAAACTTGGAAAATACAAGGTGTAGGCTCCTCCTTTTATAGGCTAAGGAGGACCATAATGCAACCCTAATGCTAGCCAAATGAAATGTAAATGTGAAGCACACAGGTGCACATGGCACATGGGTGCACAAATGAGCACATGGGGAGGGGTGTGTCTAGTTTTTATGCTCACCCCCTCCATGGGCTTTCTAGACCGGCCTTGGTAAATTTAGAGGTTTTTTTAGAAACTCTAAGTTTACCTAGGTTGGTGTTTTAGGTGCCAAAATTAATTCTAAGAAAATTACAAATAAAGTTCCTATGCTAATTTTGACAAGAAATTAAAGTCTACTCTACACTAGAGTTTATGGCATTTGAACATGTAAAAGAACGTCTTCTTGGATCCTCTTGGCCATAACTCTATGGTTGGCCCAAATCTACCCTTTGGTGGGCTTGCACGTGGGCTTGTGCTTGGGCCTCTTCCATCACCCACTCCACAAAATGTAAGTGATGTAAGAAGTTTTCATGGGTTAGCTAGCTTCTATAGAAGGTTTGTGCATAATTTTTCTAGTCTAGCTTCTCCTTTGAATGAACTTGTTAAAAAAGATGTGGCATTTTGTTGGAATGAAAAGCATGAGCAAGCCTTCCAAAGGCTAAAAGCTCAACTCACCAATACACCAATTCTATCTCTCCCAAAATTTTCCAAAACTTTTGAGATAGAATGTGATGCATCGGGGGTAGGCATAGGTGCGGTATTGTTGCAAGGTGGGCATCCCATTGCATATTTAAGTGAAAAACTCCATGGTGCCACCCTCAACTATCCCACCTATGACAAAGAGCTCTATGCACTTGTGCGAGCCCTAAAGACTTGGGAACACTATCTTGTGTCCAAAGAATTTGTCATCCATAATGATCACGAGTCTTTAAAATATTTAAAGGGCTAACAGAAGCTTAACAAGAGACATGCTAAATGGATGGAATTTCTTGAACAATTTCCTTATGTAATCAAATACAAGAAAGGAAGCACCAATGATGGCATTTTCATGTGTTCTTCTTGAATCAAAGTAGAAAATAAGGTGCGGAAGCAATGGGTGAGATGATCAAGACCCTCCTAGGAGTTGTGTTGGCCTTGTAGGTGCATGATGAGTATGGTGTTTGAGTGGTTCGGCCAGCTCAAGGGAGAAGGTGAAAGGATTGAAGTTTAGAGCCTAGATTTCTAGGAGAAGTAAAGCTTGTGCACAAAAATGGCAGCATAACCTTACTCAATTAAACTTAAAAAATACAATGAGATAGCCTTCCTATTTATAGGCTATCTTGGACGTAAATGTTAAGCTGAATTCTAAGGAAAAGAAAACCAAAATTAAATCTAAATTCTAAGCCATGTGCCATGTGCAATGACCGGCCACACAACCCTAGATTCTAGAATGTTTCCTTCAAATGTGCTTTCTACACTACCCTATCTACTAAGTACCCCTATTGGGCCTTCATGTACCAATTACAAGGCTTTCCCAAACCGTAGCTTGATCCATGTGTGGTGAGCTAGACGGTCCTTCTAGATGCTCCTTATGTAGCCACTCCTTATCATGGTCTAGACACTCCATATCTTAGGCTAGACGCTCCTCTTTGAGTCTAGACGCTCCTCTTCATAAGCTAGACGGTCTTAGCCTTGGAAGCTTGTCTTTCATAGTGTGGTGAGCTTGGGCCCTCCTCCATCATCCCCTCCCTCTTGAAAAGGATTTGTCCTCAAATCCAAGGCTTTTGCTTGGGGGATGGTTGTGGCTGGATGGTGTCCATCATCTCCTCCTTCATGAGAAGATCTATCCTCAGATGTGCATTCTTGATCTCGGATAGCAGCCTCTTGCTTCGTCAAGATGTATCCTCCCGGATCAAATGTCAATCTATTAGAATCCTGAAACAAAGCAAAGGAGTTAGGGTGAGCCTTTGGAAAACAGATAATTGTGTGAAGTTGCCATTCTTGTTTTTCTCTTGTGTTGGCCAACTTCTCACAATATCTCCCTTTTGAGGGTTGTAGGTGCCCTCTAATCCTCTTATATTGTCTAAAATTTTCAAAAGTAGTTACTTTTTCCTTAGGCATAATACCTTTAGGAAATGGTGACAACTTTAAAAAGGCAAGAGGACTATGTTCACATACAACTTCAAATGGAGAGATATGAGTAATCTTGTGGACTACTCCATTGTATGCATGTATAAAAGGAAAAGGATTCTCATCCCAAGAATTGTGGGTGTCCCTCATGATTTCGTGAAGCATAGAAGGGAGAGCTATGTTTTCAAATTTTGGAGCTCTATCCCTTATTTTTGAAAATAAATCATGGAGGCTTGTCACTTTTCTTAAGAAGAGTTTATCCACTTCCATGAAGAAAGAATCAAGACCTTTTGTTGTCCTAGGAAGCTCTAATATGAAATGTGTGTCTTCCCAAGTATCTTTTACAAAAGGTGAAGGAGTATAGAGTTCTTGAGACTTTGCTTTAGGTGTAGTTTGAAAACAAGAGTTGTACCTAAAGTAATGTCTTTGAACCTCTTTTCTCATGGGTGACAAAAGTTTTCCTCTTAAAAGCTCTAGAGTTTCATCAATTCTCATTTGCCCCATGAGTTCTCCTTCTTGTAGACTTTTTCTCTTATGTGCAAAGAGAGTCTCGTTGGTACAACCATTGTTTATGAAAATTTGTACATTTTGCAATGGTTGTCTCAATAAGACATGGCAAGTTGTTCTAGGCACTACTTCATACAAAAATTGGTAGGTGCTTATAGATAACTTGTCATTCTTTTGGGGATATCGTAACACATTGGAGAAATAGTCTTGATCTATGCAAGCTTCTTTTAAAGACTTTTCTTTTGTGCTCATGCTTGCAAGTGTTCCTTTACAATAGGAAAGGCTAGGTTGTTCAACAAGAAGCATGTTTGTAAAGGTATTGTGCTTGACTTGTTGAATGACCTTGTGGGAAGGAACACTATTCTCCCACGCCTTTTGTTTCCCAAAATTTTTCTCTTTTTCTATTTTTTCTTCATCCCTTTTGTGTTTCATTTGTATTTGGTCTTTTACCACTTGGGAATGTGGTAAAGGGCTAAGTACAAATCTTTTGTGCTTGTGGATGAAAGAAATCTCGTTAGTTAGACCATTATGCGAGGTTTTCTTATCAAATTGCCATGGTCTGCCTAATAAGATGTGGCAAGCTTCCATAGGTACTACATCACATAAAACATTGTCTTTGTAGTTACCTATAGAAAACTCGATTTCCACTTGTTTGTCTACACGTAGTTCTCCATCCTCATTGATCCATTGTAAATTGTACGGTTTTGGATGAGGAACTACTTGTAGTTTTAATTTTTCAATCAATCTAGTGCTACAACAATTGCAGCATGACCCACCATCCACAATAAGAGAGCATATATTTTCTAAAACATTGCATCTAGTATGAAAAATGTTCTCTCGTTGTGTCTCGTTGGATGCACTAGGTTGATTGTGGAGGATTCTTTGAATCATCAATAAGTCCCCCTCCAAAGGATTTATCCTTTCTCCTTCCCCTTTTTCTTGAGTACTAGGTTCATCCTCACCACTTGTGTACTCATCTTTCCCTTTTAAAAACAAAACCCTTTGGTTTGGACATTGCGCTTGCACATGCCCTCTTCCAAAACATTTAAAGCACTTGGTGTCCCTAGCACGGATGTATGGGGTGGAGGCATCTTTCACTAAGGGTTTGGTAGTTTCTTTGGATTCGTCTCTAGGTGTACTACCCTCCCTTTTAAAGTCTTTCTTGGGATAAGAGTTGGAGTAAGAACCCACCCTTAGACTTGAAGTTTTGCGCAAATTTTGTTGTTCAACTTTAATGCAAAGTTGAACCAAATCATTCAAGTCTTGGTA
Organism: Phaseolus vulgaris; assembly: GCF_000499845.2. Classification (NCBI taxonomy): domain Eukaryota; kingdom Viridiplantae; phylum Streptophyta; class Magnoliopsida; order Fabales; family Fabaceae; genus Phaseolus; species Phaseolus vulgaris. The sequence goes on along the minus strand of NC_023750.2, from coordinate 34,994,762 downwards.
GGGTAATAGTTCTACTCTATCCCTTATCTCAAGGTTGAGCCCACTTAGAAACCTAGATATGGTGGTGGTTTCTTCCTCTCTAATGGATGCTCTCATCATGTAGAGCTCCATTTTCTGCCTATACTCTTCCACACTTAGGTTCTTTTGTTGGAGTCTTTGGAGCTTGTCCATCAACTCCCTATGGTAGTAGGAAGGTATGTGGCGACGTCTTAGGGCTCCCCTAAGGTCATTCCAATATTCTATGGAAGGCTCCCTATGAAGACGTCGGTCTCTCTCTAAAGAGGTCCACCAATACATGGCATTGCTTTGGAAACTAAGGGTTGCTAAGGGTACCTTCCTTTCTTCACTCACCCTATGGCAAGCAAAGAGTTGCTCTACTTTCATCTCCCAATCTAGGTAGGCCTCTACATCTTCCTTACCATAGAAATGGGGTAGGTCTACCATTACTTCCTTTGGGCTCTCTTGCTCCCTTTGTCTAGTTCTTCTAGGGGGTGGTTGGTAATAATCATTGATTCTACGGCTGCCCTCCCCTAGAGACTCAATACTTTGAGATGCATGAGTAAGCGTTTTTTTGGATTTTTGAGATTTTTGGGATTTCTCTTCTTGAGCTCTAGCCAACTCATTAATTTTGTTTTCATTCTCCAATTGTCTAAAAGAGATTAATTGTACCGCTTGGGATACCTCTTTTAAAAGGGTTTTCAAAGATTTTACTTCACTTTCCATAGACTTTGGAGAATGAGAAGAAGAAGACATGGCTAGAACTTTGTGTATTTAGGCGTTTTACTTTGAGAAAGATTAGGGAAGTTAAAGAAGGTAGTTTTCCAGGTAAGGGAGGTGAGTCACAAAGGACTACTTAAGTACCAAGCCTTTTCCTTGCCAAAAACTATCCCCCAATATCTTCACACAAGACTTTCTCTTAGTGAAACACTTAAAACACAAATAAGTTGAGAAATAAATGCAAGAAAACAATGCAAGCTAACTATGCAATAAAGCTAGTCGGTTTAGCACAAAATTTAAACAAAATTAAACATGCAAAGCGTAGCTATGAAAGCAAAAGAAAAGCAATTACAAACAAGTAACAATTACTAAGCAAAAATGCTATACTATTCGGCCCTAGGTGAGGCTTCTTGGACACTTTGAGCCCTTGAAGACACACTCACCGTCTAAACGTAATTAACAAGGTAATTAACAATAAACCAAGTTGCAAAGGAAATAAGAGAAAACTCCCTTTGTTGTTCCTCCTTTTGGTTAGTGCACTTCTTTGTTGTCTTGATTGTTGATCTCCTAAGTGTTTGTAGTGTTTGTTTCAAGAAAGCTTGTTTCGGCTTTGGCTTTGTCTCCTCCTTAGAATGTTGGCTTTAATTCTCCAATTTCCAGCACCTATTCACAAGGGCTAAACCTTAAACCAAGTCAAATTCCATGCACATAAGCACCAAGGGAGAAATTAAATTCCAGCACCCAAAAAGAGAGGTCAAGGAACAAAAGCAAGAAATAAATTTAATTGAAAGAAAACAGTACCACCAAAAGGATTTATAAAATGACAACTTAGAAAGAGATTCAAGAAATTAAAGCAAACAATTAAAGGTACTCAATAAAAGGTTGGCACACCAAAAGAATTCCTAAAGAAAAGCACTAGATTAGATGACCAAATAAAAAAAAAACAGCACCACTGGAAAATGTTGTGGGCCAGAAAACGTGTTTGTTCCCCGATTTATGCTGATCTGTATTTTTGGAATTTGGCTCTGAAATTTGTTATGCAAGATATTCCGGATCTTATATAAAATCTGGCTTTGGATTCACTCAAAACGGATGCACCATTTTTTTGTAATAAATTTTTCAAAATTGGTGTTCGGTTAGGCCAGCTGGAGCGCTCAAGATTTGCACTCTGATTTTGTAAGATTTATCATTTTTTTTCTGTTGCTTCTTTTGACCTAATTCTTTTTTTGTCTTTTCTATAACACTTTAAACTTGCATTTTCCAGAAAATCAGAATTTTTCTATGGGTGGAAATATTTTTCTGGGTTAAAACAGCCAAAACAGAGAAGGTGTAAACAGGGGAATCTGAAAACTGGAAACAAAAACAGCAAGATACCAAAGTTTAGACACAATGGAAATTTGTGAAATAGAATTGTGTATGATCTAAACACAATATGAACTCAAACTAAAAATTAAAAAGGCACCAAAGGAGCAAAGAACAGCAGATTCAAACAATTTAAAGAGACCCAAAAGCAAGAAACAATCAAGCCAATAATAGGACTACTAAGAATTGTTGACAAATATGGATTCACATGACTTGACACAAGATTTATAGATTCAGAAAATAAAGACTCAAAGCATAAAATGAAGCAAAATTAAGAAAGCAATAAGGACTCAAATTCCTAAAAGAAAACAGCCACTCAATGGTGTAAGGAATCCTATCACAAGCTGCACAGAATTTGTTCAAGATCAATTGAGCAATTGTGCTTTGGTTGGATCTTCCATAAGCACACCAAGAACAATTTAAAAATTAAAAACAGCAAGACAAGTATGGAATTTAAATGACAATATGAAATAAAGAAGAACTGAAAATTTAAAAGACCAAGCTACTCATCTTGAAGAACCAAAAGCTCTGATACCAAATGATGGCATTTTCATGTGTTCTTCTTGAATCAAAGTAGAAAATAAGGTGCGGAAGCAATGGGTGAGATGATCAAGACCCTCCTAGGAGTTGTGTTGGCCTTGTAGGTGCATGATGAGTATGGTGTTTGAGTGGTTCGGCCAGCTCAAGGGAGAAGGTGAAAGGATTGAAGTTTAGAGCCTAGATTTCTAGGAGAAGTAAAGCTTGTGCACAAAAATGGCAGCATAACCTTACTCAATTAAACTTAAAAAATACAATGAGATAGCCTTCCTATTTATAGGCTATCTTGGACGTAAATGTTAAGCTGAATTCTAAGGAAAAGAAAACCAAAATTAAATCTAAATTCTAAGCCATGTGCCATGTGCAATGACCGGCCACACAACCCTAGATTCTAGAATGTTTCCTTCAAATGTGCTTTCTACACTACCCTATCTACTAAGTACCCCTATTGGGCCTTCATGTACCAATTACAAGGCTTTCCCAAACCGTAGCTTGATCCATGTGTGGTGAGCTAGACGGTCCTTCTAGATGCTCCTTATGTAGCCACTCCTATCATGGTCTAGACACTCCATATCTTAGGCTAGACGCTCCTCTTTGAGTCTAGACGCTCCTCTTCATAAGCTAGACGGTCTTAGCCTTGGAAGCTTGTCTTTCATAGTGTGGTGAGCTTGGGCCCTCCTCCATCATCCAATATAGTGGCCGATGCTCTTTCAAGACGGCATACACTCTTTTCAAAATTGGGTGCCCAAATTCTTGGATTTGATCACATAAGAGAGCTTTATCAAGAAGATCAAGAACTCTCATCCATCTATGCCCAATGTCAACATAGAGCGCAAGGAGGTTACTATGTGTCCGAGGGATATCTTTTTAAAGAGGGAAAACTTTGCATTCCCCAAGGCACACATAGGAAACTCCTTGTCAAAGAATCACATGAGGGGGGACTCATGGGCCATTTTGGAGTTGATAAGACTCTAGACCTTTTAAATGCAAAATTTTGTTGGCCACACATGAGGAAAGACGTCCAAAGACATTGTTCTAGATGCATATCATGTTTAAAAGCAAAGTCTAGAACAATGCCTCATGGACACTACACCCCTTTGCCGATTGCAAATGCTCCTTGGAAAGACATTAGCATGGATTTCATTTTAGGACTTCCTAGGACTGCAAGAGGCCATGACTCTATCTTTGTGGTAGTGGACCGTTTTAGCAAAATGTCCCATTTTATTCCTTGCCACAAGGTAGATGATGCTCAAAATATTTCTAGACTCTTCTTTAGAGAAGTGGTGAGACTTCATGGTCTCCCTAGAAGTATAGTATCCGATAGAGATCCCAAGTTTATAAGCCACTTTTGGAAAACTCTTTGGGGCAAACTTGGAACAAGACTACAATTTTCAACTTCTTGTCATCCTTAAACGGATGGCCAAACCGAAGTAGTCAATAGATCTCTTGGGACTATGCTTAGGGCTATCATGAAGGGCAACCATAAATCTTGGGATGAGTATCTTCCCCACATTGAGTTTGCTTACAATCGAGTAGTTCACAAGACTACTAATGCTTCTCCTTTTGAAGTAGTATATGGTTTTAATCCTCTCACACCCATGGATTTGTTGCCTCTTCCTAATCCACAAGAATTTGTGCATAAGGAAGGTGATGGAGGAGGGCAAGCACATCTCACCATGGAAGCCAAGACCCAAAGCTAGACCGTGATGAGCGTCTAAACTCAAGGAAGGAGCGTGTAGGACGTGATGAGGGAAGGCTACACGTGGAGCGTCTAGGAGGAGACCTAGACCGTTTAGGCTCTATTACAAGGTCAATGGCTAAGCACATTCACGCCCAATTGGATGAAGCCACGGATGGAAGAGAGAAAGCCTTGTACATGTTACATGGAGGCCCATTAGGGGTGCTTAGTAATTAGAGTAGTGTTAGAAAGCACAAATGAGTGAACATTCTAGAACTTGTTACTTGGCCGGTCATGAGCATGTGCCTTGTCATTGTGCATTTCATTTGGCTCTCATTTCATTAGGAATTAGCTTAGTTTTTACGGCCCTATAGTCTATAAATAGGAAGGCCATCTCTTGTATTTTGCAAGATTATTGTGAGTAAAGTTATGCTGCCATTTTTGTGCCAAGCTTTGCTTCTACCTAGTTTCTAGGCTCTAATCTTTACATCCTTCACCTTTCCTTGGGCTGGCCGAACCTCCCAACTTCCATACATACCATGCACCTTCAAGATCACCATAGCTCTTAGGAGGATCTTGCACACACACATCCATGGCTTCCGCACCATCCTTTACATGATTCAAGAAGAACTTCATGAATTTGCCATCATTTGGTATCATGAGCTTAGGTTCTTCAAGATGAGTTGTTCTTGGTCTTTTCATTTTTAGTTCTTCTTTATTTCATGTTGTTCATCTTATTTCGATAATTGTCTTGCTGTTTTTTTACATTTTAATTTGTTTTGGTGTGCTATTTGGAAGATCCAACCGGTGCACTTTGTTCAATTGATCTTGAACAATTCTTGTGCAAATTGTGATAGGATTCCATACACCTTTGAGTTGCTGTTTTCTTTTAGGTTTTTGAGTCTTTATTGCACTTTTAATTTGGTTCATATTATGCTCTTTGAGTCTTTAATTCCTGAATCCATATATGTTTTGTCAAGTCATGTTCATCCACAATGTCATCAATTCATAGTATTCCTGTGATTGGCTTGATTGTTTCTTGATTTTGGGTATATGCTTTTGCTTTGAATCTTCTGTTCATTTGATCTTTTGGTGCCTTTTTAATTTTAGTTTGAGTTCCTATTTGTGTTTAGATCTTACACAAATTCCTTTTCTCAATTCCATTGTGTTTAAATTTTGGTCTTTTGCTGTTTTTGTTTCCAGTTTTTTTTTTTTCCAGAATCCCCTGTTTCACATTCTCTGTGCTGGCTGTTTTGTTCCAGAAAAATATTTTCACTCATAGGAAAATTTTGATTCTCTGGAATATGCAAGTTTGAAGTGTTACAGAAAAAAAAAATTAGCTCAAAAGAGTCAACAGAAAAAAAATGATAAATATTTTAAAATTAGTGTGCAAATCTGAGGCGCTACAGCTGGCGTAACTGAACACTGAAATTGAAAAAATTATTAAAAACAAATGGTTCATGTGTTTTTAGTGATTCCAAAGCCAGATTTTAGCTAAGATCTTGAATATCTTGCATATCAAATTTCAGAATCAAATCTAAAAAGCACAGCTCAGCATAAATTGGGGAAAAACACGTTTCTGGCCCACAACAATTTTCCAGTGGTGCTGTTTTTTATTTTGTAATCTCTAGTGCCATTCTTAGGAATTCTTTTGTGTGCCTACCTTTATTGGAGTACCTTTTATTTGCTTGCTTAATATTTCTTGGACCTCTTTCTAGTTGTCATAATCTAACTCCTTTTGGTGGTACTGTTTTATTCAATTAAATTGTTTCTTGCTTTTGTTCTTTGACCTCTAATTTGGTGCTGGAATTTATTCTCCCTTGGTGCTTAATTGAATGGAAACTTGACTTGGGTAAGGTCTAGTCTTTTGATAGGTGCTGGAATTGGAGAATTAAGACATTCATTCTAAGGGGAAACAAAGACAAGGCAGAATCAAGCTTTCTTGAAAACACCACAAACACTTGGAGGGCCAACAAGCAAAGACAACAAGGAAGTGCCTTTAGCAAAAAGAGGATCAACAAAGGGAGTTTTCTTAATTTCCTTGCAACTTAGTTTGTGTTAATTACCTCTTAATTACGTTATTAGACGGTGAGTGTGTCTTCAAGGGCTCCAAGTGTCCAAGAAGCCTCACCTAGGGCCGACTAGTGTAGAACTCTTTAATTAGCAATTGTTAATTGTTTTTTTAGTTGCTTTTCTATTGAGTAATTAGTAACGCTTTGTATGTGTGGTTGTTTTGTTAAGCTTTGTTAAAACCGTCTAGCTTTGTTAATTAGCTAGCTTACATTGTTTTCTTGCATTGAAATTTTTTTTGATTTCTCAACTTAATTGTGTTCTAAGTAGTTTACTAAGAGAAAGTTTTGTGTGAAGACATTGAGGGATAGTTTTTGGCTAAGGCAAAGGCGTGGTACTTAAGTAGTCCTTTGTGACTCACCTCCCTTACCTGGAAAACTACCTTCTTTGACTTTCCTAAATTTCCTCAAGGTAAAACACTTATATACACAAAAACTTTAGCCATGTCTTCTCCTCCTCACTCTCCAAAGTCTATTGAAAGTGAAGTAAAATCTATAAAATCTCTTTTAAAAGAAGTTTCACAAGCTGTGCAAATGATTTCTTTTAGACAATTGGAGAATGAGACAAAAATTAATGAATTGGATAAAGCCCAAGAAGAGAAATCCCAAAAATCACAAAAATAAAAGAAAACTCATACTCATGCATCTAGGAGTAATGAGTCTCTGGGGGAGGGAAGCCTTAGAATTAATGACTATTACCAACCACCCCCTAGAAGGAATAGGCAAAGGGAGCAAGAGGGGCCAAGGGAAACTAGAGTAGACCTACCTCACTTCCATGGTAAGGAGAATGTAGAAACCTACCTAGATTGGGAGATGAAAGTAGAACAACTCTTTGCTTGCCATAGGGTGAGTGAAGAACGTAAGGTACCCCTAGCCACCCTTAGCTTCCAAGGGAACGCCATGTATTGGTGGACCTCTCTCGAAAGAGAAAGGCGTCTTCATAGGGAACCTCCCATTACATATTGGAATGACCTTAGGGGAGCCCTAAGACGCCGCCACATACCTTCCTACTACCATAGGGAGTTGATGGACAAGCTCTAAAGACTCCAACAAAAGAACATGAGTGTGGAAGAGTATAGGCAAAAAATGGAGCTCTACATGATGAGAGCATCCATTAGAGAAGAGGAGGATACCACAATAGCTAGGTTCTTTAGTGGCCTATCACTTGAGATAAGAGATAGGGTAGAGCTCTTACCTTACCAAGACTTGAATGACTTGGTTCAACTTTGCATTAAAGTTGAGCAACAAATCTTACGCAAAATGTCAAGTCAAAAGGTGAGCCCTTACTCTAACTTTTATCCCAAGAAGGAGTTTAGAAGGGAGGGTAGTACATCAAAAGAAAAACCAAAAGAACCTACCAAACCTTTCACCAAAGAAACCTCCACCCCACCCATCCGAGCTAGAGATGTTAAGTGTTTCAAGTGCTATGGTAGAGGGCATGTGCAAGCACAATGTCCAAACCAAAGGACTTTGTTTCTTAAGGGTGTAGATGAATACACTAGTGGCGAGGATGAGCCTAGTGAGAGAGAGGAAGGGGGAGAGGATGAGAGGGTAGCTCCACTAGAGGGAGAATTGCTTATGATTAGGAGAACCCTCAACAATCACCCTAGCACATCCATTGAAACACAAAGAGAGAACATATTTCATACAAGATGCAATGTTTTAGAAAATATATGTTCCCTCATTGTGGATAGTGGATCTAGTTGTAATTGTTGTAGTGCTAGGATGGCGGAAAAGCTTAAGCTACAAGTAGTTCCTCACCCAAAACCTTACAAACTTCAATGGCTTAATGAAAATGGGGAACTACATGTAGACAAATAAGTGGAAATCAAGTTTTCCATAGGGAACTACAAAGACAAAGTTTTATGTGATGTAGTACCTATGGAAGCTTGTCATATCTTATTAGGGAGACCATGACAATTTGATATGAAAACCTTGCATGATGGTCTCACTAACGAGATTTCCTTCACCCACAAGTATAAAAAGTTTGTACTTAGTCCTTTACCACATTCTCAAGTGGTGAAAGACCAAATACAAATGAAGCATAAGAGGGATGAGGAAAACAAAAAAAAAAGAGCGCTAGAAAAAGAGAAAATCCTTAGGGATAGGAAGGCGTGGGAGAAGAGTGTTCCTTCCCACAAGGTTGATCAACAAGAAAAGCCTCTTGAAAACGTTTTTGAAAATTTGCTTCTTGTTGAACAACCAAGCCTTATCTTTTGTAAAGGAGCACTTACATGCACTGCCACAAGTAGTGAACTTATGAATTTACCTCCTCAAATAGAACACCTTTTAAGTGAATTTGAAGATCTATTATCTAATGAGGGTCCCATTGGGCTTCCTCCCCTTAGAGGTATAGAACATCAAATTGACTTCATTCCGGGGGAGAGCCTACCAAATAGGCCTGCTTATAGAACAAACCCCGAGGAAACAAAGGAGATAGAATCACAAGTTCAAGACTTGTTGGAGAAGGGTTGGGTTCAAAAGAGCCTAAGCCCTTGTGCTGTACCTGTCTTGTTGGTGCCCAAAAAGGATGGAAAATGGCGCATGTGTTGTGATTGTCGAGCAATCAACAACATCACCATCAAGTATAGGCATCCAATCCCAAGGCTTGATGAATTACATGGGTCAACTCTATTCTCCAAAATTGACCTTTAAAGTGGATATCACCAAATTCGAATCAAGGAGGGTGATGAGTGGAAAACTGCTTTTAAGACCAAATTTGGATTATACGAGTGGTTGGTGATGCCCTTTGGGCTTACTAATGCCCCAAGTACATTCATGAGGCTTATGAATCACACCTTGAGAGATTGTATAGGTAAATATGTAGTAGTTTATTTTGATGATATCTTAGTGTATAGTAAAACCCTAGAAGACCATCTAAGTCACCTTAGGGAAGTTCTTCTAGTGCTTGGGAAAAATAGTCTTTTTGCAAATAGGGATAAGTGTACCTTTTGTGTAGATAGTGTAGTTTTCTTAGGCTTCATAGTAAACAAAAAGGGGGTGCATGTAGATCCCGAGAAAATCAAAGCCATCCGCGAGTGGCCCACTCCACAAAATGTAAGTGATGTAAGAAGTTTTCATGGGTTAGCTAGCTTCTATAGAAGGTTTGTGCCTAATTTTTCTAGTCTAGCTTCTGCTTTGAATGAACTTGTTAAAAAAGATGTTGCATTTTGTTGGAATGAAAAGCATGAGCAAGCCTTCCAAAGGCTAAAAGCTCAACTCACCAATGCACCAATTCTATCTCTCCCAAATTTCTCCAAAACTTTTGAGATAGAGTGTGATGCATCGGGGGTAGGCATAAGTGTGGTATTGTTGCAAGGTGGACACCCCATTGCTTATTTTAGTGAAAAACTCCATGGTGTCACCCTCAACTATCCCACCTATGACAAAGAGCTCTATGCTCTTGTGCGAGCCCTAAAGACTTGGGAACACTACCTTGTGTCCAAAGAATTTGTCATCCATAGTGATCACGAGTCTTTAAAATATTTGAAGGGCCAACACAAGCTCAACAAGAGACATGCTAAATGGATGGAATTTCTTGAACAATTTCCTTATGTAATCAAATACAAGAAAGGAAGCACCAATATAGTGGCAGATGCTCTCTCAAGATGGCATACACTCTTTTCAAAATTGGGTGCCCAAATTCTTGGATTTGATCACATAAGAGAGCTTTATCAAGAAGATCAAGAACTCTCATCCATCTATGCCCAATGTCTACATAGAGCGCAAGGAGGTTATTATGTGTCCGAGGGATATCTTTTTAAAGAGGGAAAACTTTGCATTCCCCAAAGAACACATAGGAAACTCCTTGTCAAAGAATCGCATGAGGGGGGACTCATGGGCCATTTTGGAGTTGATAAGACTCTAGACCTTTTAAAAGCAAAATTTTGTTGGCCACACATGAGGAAAGATGTCCAAAGACATTGTTCTAGATGCATATCATGTTTAAAAGCAAAGTCTAGAACAATGCCTCATGGACTCTACACCCCTTTGCCGATTGCAAATGCTCCTTGGGAAGACATTAGCATGGATTTCATTTTAGGACTTCCTAGGACTGCAAGAGGCCATGACTCTATCTTTGTGGTAGTGGACTGTTTTAGCAAAATGTCCCATTTTATCCCTTGCCACAAGGTAGATGATGCTCAAAATATTTCTAGACTCTTCTTTAGAGAAGTGGTGAGACTTCATGGTCTCCCTAGAAGTATAGTATCCGATAGAGATCCCAAGTTTATAAGCCACTTTTGGAAAACTCTTTGGGGCAAACTTGGAACACGACTACAATTTTCAACTTCTTGTCATCCTCAAACGGATGGCCAAACCGAAGTAGTCAATAGATCTCTTGGGACTATGCTTCGGGCTATCATGAAGGGCAACCATAAATCTTGGGATGAGTATCTTCCCCATATTGAATTTGCTTACAATCGAGTAGTTCACAAGACTACTAATGCTTCTCCTTTTGAAGTAGTATATGGTTTTAATCCTCTCACACCTATGGATTTGTTACCTCTTCCTAATCCACAAGAATTTGTGCATAAGGAAGGAGTAATCAAAGCCGACTTTGTAAAGAAAATGCATGAGAAGATTAAACACCAAATACAACAACAAAATGAGAAGTACACAGAATACAACAATAAAGGGAAGAAGGAAATAATTTTTGAGGAAGGAGACTTAGTTTGGCTTCACCTTCGCAAAGATAGATTTCCAACTCAAAGGAAGTCCAAACTAAGTCCCCGAGGTGATGGACCCTTTCAAGTCCTCAAGCGAGTCAATAACAATGCATATAAATTGGACCTACCTCTTGAATATGGAGTTCATGACACTTTTAATGTAATTGATCTTTCTCCATTTGTAGATACCAATGACGATGACGAGCTGGATTTGAGGACAAATCCTTTCCAAGGGGGAGGGGATGATGGAGGAGGTCCAAGCACATCTCACCATGGAAGCCAAGACCCAAAGCTAGATCGTGATGAGCGTCTAGACTCAAGGAAGGAGCGTCTAGAACGTGATGAGGGAAGGCTACACATGGAGCGTCTAGGAGGAGACCTAGACCGTCTAGGCCCTATTACAAGGTCAATGGCTAAGCACATTCACGCCCAATTGGATGAAGCCACGGATGGAAGAGAGAAAGCCTTGTACATGTTACATGGAGGCCCATTAGGGGTGCTTAGTAATTAGAGTAGTGTTAGAAAGCACAAATGAGTGAACATTCTAGAACTTGTTACTTGGCCGGTCATGAGCATGTGCCTTGTCATTGTGCATTTCATTTGGCTTTCATTTCATTAGGAATTAGCTTAGTTTTTACGGCCCTATAGTCTATAAATAGGAAGGCCATCTCTTGTATTTTGCAAGATTATTGTGAGTAAAGTTATGCTGCCATTTTTGTGCCAAGCTTTGCTTCTACCTAGTTTCTAGGCTCTAATCTTCACATCCTTCACCTTTCCTTGGGTTGGCCGAACCTCCCAACTTCCATACATACCATGCACCTTCAAGATCACCATAGCTCTAAGGAGGATCTTGCACACACACATCCATGGCTTCCGCACCATCCTTTACATGATTCAAGAAGAACTTCATGAATTTGTCATCAATAGGGCTGGCCGAACCTCCCTAATCCCATACATATCATGCACCTTCAAGATCACCATAGCTCCTAGGAGGATCTTGCACATACACATCCATGGCTTCCGCATCATCTTTCACATGATTCTAAGAAGAGCTTCATGAATTTGCCATCAAATAAGCTTAAATTCCTCTCAAAATATTTGCAAATCTGAAACGCACAAAACAAAACATGGTTAGGTTTACCGTTGTAATGTCTTGTGAAAAATAAATTGAGAAACTTACTCGTTTGATAAGACTGTGGGGAATTGGAGAAGAAAACGTGTTGGAGGAAGAGTCACTCGTCCCAATTCAACTAAGAAATCAAACTTCATGCGCTTAATAGTGACAACTATTTCCCTCTAGATTAATCCAATACAATTATGCATTTCATGTCAAACTATTAATGAAAAAAACAAATTAATAGAAGATTGGTGAAAAAAAGAAAAAGAAAGAAGGAAGTATTTTGCCATCATTCTGGAGACTTTTGCTTACTCTATCACTAATACAAAATATAAAAACAAGAACCCTACATTTAAGGCGTTTTTACGGTCAAACGCTGTCATTCAAAACGTGGTGGCATTTTTTAAATTAACTTCCTATAAGAAGGTAGCTATTTGTTATAGCCGCATTCTTAAACAAAACACTTTGTTTTAAGAATGCAATTATTAGGTAAAACCGCATTCTTAAAAAAACGCTTTGTTTAAAAATGTGGCTTTACCTCGTTGTCGCATTCTTAAAATCATTTTTTTACCCTAACATAGAAGTGCGCCACTTACGCTTTCATACTTTCCTTTCTCTAGCGCTTCGTTCTTCTGCTTTGGTGCTTCCTCTCGTCTTCCTCGAGCCTGCATTGTCTTCTTCGTGCCATTGGTAAGTTTGTTTCGAGCTCTGTACTTCTGCTTCACTATTGGTTTTTGTATTTTTTTGATTTATCTTTTTTGTTTGTTTTCTGCCATTGTTTGAAGGTCACTACTGTTTCATTGCCACGTTGTTGTTTGGGTTTTTACTGTGCCCTATTTGCTCCGTCATTGCTACTGCCTCCACTACCGCCGTCGTTGCTGCCGGTCCCGCACCGCTCTTCACCACCACCGTTGCCTTCATGGTCAAAGTTGGTGGTGTTTTAATTTTTTTTAATGTTATTAATTTATTTATTATAATTTGTATTTTTTAAAATTTATATTATTTTTGTTTTTAGGTTAGAATAGAATTATTAAATTATTAGATGGTAGATAGATTTATATTATTTAATATCTATAATTAATATTATTTTAATTTGTATATTTAGTATTTATTATTAATCTATATTATGTTAGTTGTTAGGTTAGAATAGAATTATCATGTTGGTATTGGGTCCGAAGGTGTTTGACCCTGGGTAATTGATACGTGTTGGTATTGAGTGTGAGAGTGTTCAATCCTCGACAAACGTGAGATTTCACACTCTTAGTAAACACTTGAATGACTATTACAAAATATAATGGATCGAAGTTGGATTAATTATGTTCGCATAACACAATTTGTGCAACGTAATGCGAATAATAGTGGTCAAGATGGAGAAAATATTAGGTGTCATTGCGTTAACTGTTTGAATGGAAGGATACTGGATATTAAGAAAATCTGGGAGCACCTTCTATGTGATAGGTCTCTTCGATCTTATACAACTTGGACATGGCCTGGTGAATTATTACAATTACCACGTGTTTTCGTGACTGAAGAATATGTGGGGTCCACCATGGATGATGTAGTACATGATGAAGTAGATAATGATTGATTGGAGGACATGATTCGTGATGTGGGAGCTGAGTCTTTTGCAAAAGCGCATGAATATGGAAGTATGTCAAGCAATGCAGAGACTCCATTGTATCCTAGATCAACTAACTTCACACGGTTGTCAGTGGTGTTAAGATTGATGAATTTGAAGGCAATAAATGGATGGACTGATAAAAGCTTCATGGAATTGCTTCAGTTGTTGAAGGATATGCTTCCAAAGGAAAATACTATACCTAAATGTAATTATAAGGCCAAAAATATTCTTTGTTCAATGGGTGTGGAGTATAAAAATACATGTATGTCCTAATGATTGTATATTATACATGAAAGATTTTGAATTGTTGAAAAGTTGTCCGAGGTGTGAGTTATCACGTTATAAGTTGAAACAAAAATATGATGATATTATTGAAGAGATAGAAAAGCATGGACCCCCAATGAAGGTTGTGTGGTATCTTCCCATCATTCCAAGGATGAAGTGTTTGTTTGCAAACCCAAATGATGCTAAGAATCATAGATGGCATGCAAACGAGAGTTAATGTGAAGGCATGTACTGACATCCAACTAATTATATTCAATGGAAGAAATTTGATGATGAGTTTCTAGAGTTTGGTAAAGAATCAAGAAATATCTGACTTGGTTTAGCTACAGACAAAATGAAAATATATTTTGGAATTGCACCACGACACTCATCCTCCTCCCCCACCATAAAGACAAAGCAAAAATGATGAGTAAGATACGTCAAGAATTAATGGAGGAGATGAGAAAAGAGGCTGAAAGGTTGCGGCTAGAGTTGCGACATGAGTTTTTATCGCAATAAGTGTATGCTGAGCCGATTGAGGCACTTGTTAGTCCTGCTCCCAAGAGCACAAAGGAGAGTTGTGCGTCTCCTACAACATCAGGGGATGATATCATTGGCCAGACGAGCCAATGCGAACGATTGGTAGAGGGCGGCATGCTTCCTCAGGTGGTGGTCATTGGAAAAGTCTATCAAGAGGCCACTACCTTACATAATGTTCCTCTCTCCCCTGATGTGGCGAAGGTAAAAGTTGAAAGAGAACGAGTAGCTGATGCTTGTGTTCCACTACCTTTAAATGAGGTAACAACTGTGACCGATGCATTTCAGACATTCATAGCCTGGCCCAAGCACCTCATTCGAATTATACCAGAACCTCTGTTAATAATTTCATTTTATTATATTAATTTATGTTTACATATTACATCTAATTTAATACAAATGTTCTTTATTTTGTAGAAACCTTGTCGAAAACCATGTCCGAAAAAGAAGCATGAGGTTCCAATTGACGATCCTATATTCCTTAGCTACAACTGCTAGAGAGATTGGTTGAGACCCTATGGAGATTCTGTGGGATGATATGTTCTTTGAAATAAACACTGACATGCCACTGCACATATACATGTTAGAATTTGTGGCTGAGAATCAGGAGCTCAATATAAATATAATTCAATTTTTTATGATGTAAGTATCTTTACCTATATTTCAATTTACTTTATGTTAAATTATTATTGGTTATGCTTTAACTAATAACTTGTAGGTTTTTGCATGGAGTTTCTATCAGTGATAGGAATGAAGATGTGTATGGATTCTTAGATCCCTCATATACTAATCCCACTGGAACAAAGAAAACTGAAACCCAATCATACATCACTAACACCCCAAAAAAGAGGGAAAACAAATTTATTTATGCCCTTATATTAATGAGTAAATTTAATTATAAATCGTCAATTATTACTATTTCATGTTTTAAATATTTACTAACTCTTTTTCTGGATGATATAGGGGTCATTGACAATAAAGGTTTGTAATTTTTGTCTTTCTCTTTTCATTGTTTATCAATATTAACTTTTTCTTTTTATTGAATTATTGTGTAATAGACAACCACGAAGCTATGAGTGTGGCTATTACATTATGAAATGAATGGTTACCATTGTAAGACTAAGCCTTAAAAGTGATTGGGATTAGGTAACATAATGGTAAATTATTTTTTATAATTCTTTAACATATATGTATCTTAACACTAATTTATGTGAACATTATTTTGTAATGCAGTTCTTCACGGATGAGCGACCAATGTCTTCAAAAGCCATATCATATGTGAGACATTCTTGGTCCACATATTTCCTAAATTTTTATTATTCTAGGATAGCTGATTAGTGTAGGAATTAGATAGATAGATAAATATATTATTAGTGTTTGTAATACATTTTTATCAAAATATATAATTTGATTATCTGAATTTATGTATTTGTTTAGCTGGGTTATAATTGAACAGGTCAATTTAGATGAAAATTAACATTAAACATAATGTACTAAAAAAATAACCATATACAACGACGACTATTTACCATAGTCGCATTCTTATATGCAACACAAAGATTTATAAGGGCGGGTATGGTAAATAGCTACATTCTTAAAGGCAGATTTCCAAGGGTGACTATGGTAAATAACCACATTCTTAAATGCAGCACAAACTTCCTTTTTAACATCAATATGAAGCATATAAGAATGTGACTATTTAAATCTTGAAGTCTATCTAGACTGAGAGGATAAATTTCTAGAAGTTGCTTGGAAAGCAAGCAATTAAAGTAAGGGAAGCTAACTTTAACTTTCAATAGTATCTTAAGCTAGAAATTCTGAATGTGGAGAGGACGTGATCCCAAGTTTCAATTTCTCTTGCAGGGATGTTAGTTGATAAAATTGTTTGATTTTATGTTGTGTGAACATGTATAAATATTATATTTTGATAGTTTAAAAGTTAAATATTATATGTTGTGTGAACATGTATAAAACTGCCCCGTTGTTGGCTAGCATGGGCTACGGGTTAGCGCGGGTTAACTCACCCATAATCTTTATCACAAGACTTACCCCAAAGTTTGACAAAACAAAACTCTCCTAGCTAACCTAGAGGAAGACATCTAGGGGAAACAATCAAACAACTTGAATGAATACGTCATGAGATCATCCTTATACAATCCAACGGATGACTTTGTAACACCCCGGAAAATACATCTAACTATTACAATACAGGTTCTACTTATTTCTATACAAGCATAAAGTTTTTCAAAACATTCCTCATACATGATTAGGACATATAGAAATACAAATATATACAATATAAGTTTCATAATCAACGCCCTAAAACTCTTCTGATCCTCAGACACCTGTAAGATCATCTGCTCGTGTACGTAGTACAGTCATCGCAGTTCAAACACAACAAGAAAAGCAAGGGTAAGCTAGTGAAAATAGAATTTTATAATATACACAATTAAATCAAAAGAGAAAACCAAGTTACATGATCAATTTCTCAAATTATTCAATCTTCTTCAAATCTCAACAACAAAACAATCACATAGATCTCACATGGATCTACACATCCAGAATATTCAACAAACAACATCTTCCGGAAGACCCGTATTAAGTAAGTCCTACCAGAGACTAACACCTGATCCAAAGATTACCAGCGAATCCAACAGAAAGGATCAGGGTAAGTTCAATACAACCCAAGCCGTGCATCTTATATGTCACGGTGTGCATGAACTCCCCCATCAGCTTCTCACCACCTGATATCTTAGTCTATGTGACTTAGATCATCAGTGAAGCTCGGAGATCTCTGTTACCACATAGGCATCAATACTTAATACACAACAAACATCAGTCCATACATTATCCCAAATGTATGAATTCAATTCCATACCATTCCGTCATACAATATCATTCAAAAATTGATCCACAATATTCAAAAGTCTATTTGACATGAAATAAATAACACTTTAATACTAAATCATCAAAATATAATATTTTTACAAATTTAAATAATATACAAACAAACAACCCAATATATAAACAAATAACATCCCTGTAAGAGAAATTCAATATTGGGACCACGTCCCTTCCGCATTCAGATCTTCTATCCTAGGGTGCTATTAAAAATTAAATTTAGCTTCCCTTACCTCAATTGCTTGCTTTCCAAGCAACTTTTAGAATTTTATTCCCCACCGTTTGGATAAGCTTCAAGATTTACGGGCCTAATGCAAATTATCCAAACAGAACAAAATTTCAGTATATAATAGAATAAGTTGAGAGGATTAAACTTCTCAACTGACCCCACCAAAATTGATGACTAAATCCTAAGGAAAAATAGAGAACACAGGATATTTAGAGTAAAAATGAACTTACTCTGTTTGAAAATCTGATCGGGTAGAAATGTTCCTTAACTCCTCTGCTACAGTGTGGTATGATCAGATTCTAAAATAGATGAAGATTGGGAGAGAAATTAAGAGAGAGGGAGAGAAGAGAATTGGAGAGAGAGAGAGAGAGAAAGTGGTTTGGAAGAATGAAGAAGAAAGTGATAGTGGGCACACTGTTTCTGCTTTTTATAAAAAAAGTGCCGTTACATTATCTCCAACTACAAAAATTTTCGTCCTCGAAAATGAACTTACCAAGAAAGAGATTAGGGTATGATGCTCTCGTATCACCTCTTCAATTTCCCAAGTGGAATCTCCAGAGGTGAGGTCCCACAATACTTTCACCATGGGAATACTTCTTCCACGAAGTTGTTTCACTTGTGAATCTAAAATTTTGATTGGCTTCACTTCAAATGACAAATTTTCTTTGACCTGAATGGAATCAGACTCTAGAATGTGGCTAGGATCAGGTACATACTTTCGTAGCTGGGATACATGGAAAATATTGTGAATGTTAGCTAAAAGAGGAGGCAAAGCAATTTCATAAGCCACGGGGCCTATTCTCCGAAGAATTTGATAAGGTCCTATGAACTTAGGAGTCAATTTCTTGGATTTGAGTGCTCTTCCTACACCAGTGAACGGTGTAACTCTAAAAAAGACATGCTCACCCGCAGAGAATTCTAAAGGTCTTCTTCTTTGATCTGCATAAGATTTTTGCCTGCTGAGAGATGTTTTCAATCTTTCCTGAATCATTTTGATTTTCTCATTGGTTTGTTGTATTAATTCTGGTCCAATTAACACACTCTCACCATCCTGAAACCAACACAGAGGTGTCCTGCACTTTCTTCCATATAATGCCTCGAAAGGAGCCATTCCTATGCTAGCTTGGTAACTGTTATTGTAAGTGAACTCTACCAAAGGTAGAATTTCATCCCAACTGCCCAAATGATCTAACACACAAGTCCTAAGCAAATCCTCTAAGGACTGGATAGTTCTCTCTGATTGTCCATCAGTTTGAGGATGGTACGCTGAACTAAGTCTGAGTTTAGTCCCCAAAGCTTCTTGAAGTGTTTGCCAGAATCTAGAGGTGAATCTGGGATCTCTATATGAAACTATGCTGGAGGGTACACCATGCAATCTGACTATTTCATCTATGTAAATCTGGGCCAACTTCCGCATAGAGATTCTCAAGTCTATAGGTAGGAAGTGTGCCGTCTTTGTTATCCTGTCCACTATGACCCAAACAGAGTCATGCTTCTGCAAAGTACGTGGTAAGTGGGTAACAAAATCCATTGAGATACTGTCCCACTTCCACACTGGAATGTCTAACTGAGTTAACATGCCTCCAGGCCGTTGATGTTCAATCTTTGATTTCTGACAAGTCAAGCAAGCAACTACAAACTTAGCTACATCATTCTTCATGCCATGCCACCAATAAGACTTCTTGAGATCTTGATACATCTTGGTCATCCCTGGGTGTAAACTGAGTTTGCTTTTATGATCTTCAGATAACACTGTTTGCTTTAGTTCATTATCCTCTGGTATGCATATTCTATTTTTGAATCTCAAAATACCATCCAGTCCTAAAGAGAAGTCTTTAGCTTTGTCAGTATTTAATAAGCCCATGACGTTCTTCAATTTTGAATCTTCCAACTGCTTCTCCTTCACCTTCTCCAGAAATTCATTAGTTATAACAAGGGTATTACAACTAATGCAATTTTGAAGACATGGAAACCTCCAAATTCATACTCCTGAAATCTTCAATCAATGCTAACTCTCTAATCATAAGCGAAGACATTTGTATCTTTTTACGACTCAACGCATCTGCAACAACATTTGCCTTCCCAGGATGGTATATCAGCTGGAAATCATAGTCTTTTAAAAATTCAATCCATCTCCTCTGCCTCATATTTAACTCCTTTTGATCAAACAAATACTTCAAACTTTTATGATCACTAAACACATTAAAACTAACTCCGTAAAGAAAATGTCTCCATATTTTTAAAGCAAAGACAACTGCTGCCAATTCTAGATCATGAGTTGGATAATTTCTTTCATGCACCTTTAATTGACGAGAAGCGTAGGCAACAACTTTCTTATTCTGCATCAGAACACAACCCAATCCCTGATAGGAAGCATCACAGAAAACTTCAAAAGACTGATTGGTATCAGGGATTGTCAATACAGGAGCATTAGTCAACCTTCTTTTCAACTCTTCAAAGCTTTTCTCACATTGTTCAGTCCATGCAAAAAGGATGATCCTTTCTAGTCAATTGGGTCAAAGGAGCCACTATTTTAGAAAAACCTTTTATAAATCTCCTAAATCTCCTGTAATATCCTGCTAACCCGACAAAGCTTCTAATTTCAGTAACTGTTTTAGGACGTTCCCACTGAAGTACAACCTCCACTTTAGAAGGATCTACTGATATTCCCTGTGCAGAGATGACATGTCCTAAAAATTGTATTTCTGACATCCAGAAGTCACATTTTGAAAGTTTAGCATATAACTGTTTTTCTCTCAAAATGTTCAGGACGGTTCTAAGATGTTTTGCATGTTCTTCCCTTGTACGAGAATAGATCAAAATATCATCTATGAACACTACCACAAACTTATCAAGAAAAGGTCTGAATATCCGATTCATATAATCCATGAAAATAGCTGGAGCATTAGTCACCCCAAATGGCATAACCAGAAATTCATATTGACCATACCTTGATCTAAAAGCAGTCTTCTGAACATCTTCCGCTTTCACTGAAATTTGGTGATAACCTGAGCGCAAATCTATCTTAGAAAAGACAACTGCCCCATGCAACTGATCGATCAAGTCATCAATTCTAGGAAGAGGATATTTATTCTTTATTGTTAACTTGTTTAATTGCCTGTAATCTATGCATAGACATGACGAACCTTCTTTCTTCTTCACTAATAGCACTGGAGCTCCCCATGGAGAAACACTAGGTCGAATGAATTGCTTCTCCAATAAGTCTTCTAGTTGTTTCTTCAATTCAGCTAACTCCGCTGGTGCCATCCGATATGGAGAAATTGACACAAGGCCTGCTCCGGGAATCAAGTCTATTGCAAACTCTATCTCTCTTTTAGGTGGAAGTCCAGGAATCTCATCAGGAAATACATCCATAAACTCCTGAACTACAAACATATCTTTTTGTACTTTATCAGTAACTATAGAACAAGCCAAGAGCATAAAACATTCTGCACCTTCTCGTATCTCTCTCTCAAACTGATGAGCTGAGATAACCTGCATTCCTTCTAATTTAGGGAAAATTAACTTCTTCCGACCACAATCTATGGATATGATTAGCAGACAACCAATCCATTCCCAAGATAACCTC
Organism: Phaseolus vulgaris; assembly: GCF_000499845.2. Taxonomy (NCBI): domain Eukaryota; kingdom Viridiplantae; phylum Streptophyta; class Magnoliopsida; order Fabales; family Fabaceae; genus Phaseolus; species Phaseolus vulgaris. The sequence goes on along the minus strand of NC_023750.2, from coordinate 34,973,474 downwards.
CAAATCTTTTAGAGGTATACAAATCATGTTGATCTTGTATCTCTGCCCATCTATAATTACTGGACACTCAGCACACATGGAAGAAGTTACTATAATACCTTCTGTTGGTGTAGATACCACCAACTCAAACTCTAATTCTCGGACTGGCAACTTAAGTTTCTTAGCACAATCAAAAGATATAAAAGAATGGGTTGCCCCAGAATCAAACAATACAGATAATTGTGTTCCAAGGATAGAACAAATACCTCTAACAAGGCTATCAGACTGTGAAGCTTCAACTCCACTAATAGCAAAAACTCTGCCAGCAGCTTTGGGTTTTTTATTACTATTTTGTTGTACTTGCTGCACTCCGCCAGAATTTGGAGCTCCCAATTGGACACAACAGTCTTTTGTTGCATGACCATACCTGTGACATCTATCACATGTCACATTTGACACTGGATGAGGGCAAAATCTAACAACATGTGGCCCACCGCATCTAAAACATCTGAAACTAGGTGGTGATTGAGAACTGGGTCTTCCACTGCTATAAGATTGAGGTTTGAAATAAGGTTTCTTTCTATCTTCATATTTAGGCATGCTTTTAGAAGGTCCTCCCACTTGAGGCTTAGCAAGTCTGCTACTACTTTTCAAACTCTCCACTACTTTTGCTTTCTCCACTAGGGCAGGGAAATCTCTAATGGACATAGGAATCACCACTTCTTTAAGTTCTTGCTTCAATCCAAACTCAAATTTTCTACATCTCCAAGCCTCAGTCATGGTCTGGGTGTAGAATCTAGCTAGGTGTTTGAACCTAGTAGCATATTCTGTGACTGAAAGATTTCCTTGTTCCAGCTGCATGAATTCAATTTCTTTTGCATACCTGACACTATCAGGAAAATACTCCTCCAGGAATCTTACTTTGAAGTTCTCCCAAGTGGCATCTTCTCCTTTGTCTTCCATCATTTGCTTCATGCCTATCCACCAAAACTCAGCTTCTTCAATAAGCATATAGATGGCATAAGATAACTTTCTCTCTTCAGGGCATTGAGTAGCTTCAAATATTCTTTCTATGTCTCTCACCCACTGGTCTGCTCCATCTGGATTTACCTTGCCATTAAATCTGGGTGGATTATGTCTTAGAAAATCCTCCAGACTAAAGGTATGGGGTTGTTGATGAAGCTGAGATGCTTCTGCTGCTAATCTAGCTGTTTCTAATTGATGAAGGGCGGCCTGATGCTGTTGTGCCATAGTAGCACTCTGTTGTTGCAAGGCTGTTGCCATCATCTCTATTGCCCGAGCTAAGTTGGGCATATCTACTGGTGGAGGAGGAGTAGGTGGTCTACGTGCCATCTACTAAGCACATAAAGAATTGGATTAGAAATTACTAAAAAATTTCAACTACATCTTTAAAACAAATTAACTTCAAAGAAATAATCATACGAAACAAGTAAAAAACCAATCAAAACTTATCCCTAAAATGTACTCTAGCTACTTAGAATTAAGATACAAAATAATCTTGATCTAGTCATGAGTGTGCACCCTCACCACTCTATCAAGATTCTTTTCATTCTTAATACTTTCATCTTTATTTATAACAATTAACTTGACTCGAACACAACAAGATTTCAAGAAAAACAACTTTGTCAAACATCTTATTAGAAACTTTTAACTAAGTCTTGAGGCTAGACGTAACCAAAAATCTACACGCAGAAGAAACAAAATAAACCCACTACCCTCAGGTTATCCTAAGGATGAACCGCTCTGATACCATTAAATGTAACACCCCGGAAAATACATCTAACTATTACAATACAGGTTCTACTTATTTCTATACAAGCATAAAGTTTTTCAAAACATTCCTCATACATGATTAGGACATATAGAAATACAAATATATACAATATAAGTTTCATAATCAACGCCCTAAAACTCTTCTGATCCTCAGACACCTGTAAGATCATCTGCTCGTGTACGTAGTACAGTCATTGCAGTTCAAACACAACAAGAAAAGCAAGGGTAAGCTAGTGAAAATAGAATTTTATAATATACACAATTAAATCAAAAGAGAAAACCAAGTTACATGATCAATTTCTCAAATTATTCAATCTTCTTCAAATCTCAACAACAAAACAATCACATAGATCTCACATGGATCTACACATCCAGAATATTCAACAAACAACATCTTCCGGAAGACCCGTATTAAGTAAGTCCTACCAGAGACTAACACCTGATCCAAAGATTACCAGCGAATCCAACAGAAAGGATCAAGGTAAGTTCAATACAACCCAAGCCGTGCATCTCATATGTCACGGTGTGCATGAACTCCCCCATCAGCTCTCACCACCTGATATCTTAGTCTATGTGACTTAGATCATCAGTGAAGCTCGGAGATCTCTGTTACCACATAGGCATCAATACTTAATACACAACAAACATCAGTCCATACATTATCCCAAATGTATGAATTCAATTCCATACCATTCCGTCATACAATATCATTCAAAAATTGATCCACAATATTCAAAAGTCTATTTGACATGAAATAAATAACACTTTAATACTAAATCATCAAAATATAATATTTTTACAAATTTAAATAATATACAAACAAACAACCCAATATATAAACAAATAACATCCCTGTAAGAGAAATTCAATATTGGGACCACGTCCCTTCCGCATTCAGATCTTCTATCCTAGGGTGCTATTAAAAATTAAATTTAGCTTCCCTTACCTCAATTGCTTGCTTTCCAAGCAACTTTTAGAATTTTATTCCCCACCGTTTGGATAAGCTTCAAGATTTACGGGCCTAATGCAAATTATCCAAACAGAACAAAATTTCAGTATATAATAGAATAAGTTGAGAGGATTAAACTTCTCAACTGACCCCACCAAAATTGATGACTAAATCCTAAGGAAAAATAGAGAACACAGGATATTTAGAGTAAAAATGAACTTACTCTGTTTGAAAATCTGATCGGGTAGAAATGTTTCTTAACTCCTCTGCTACAGTGTGGTATGATCAGATTCTAAAATAGATGAAGATTGGGAGAGAAATTAAGAGAGAGGGAGAGAAGAGAATTGGAGAGAGAGAGAGAGAAAGTGGTTTTGAAGAATGAAGAAGAAAGTGATAGTGGACACACTGTTTCTGCTTTTTATAAAAAAAGTGTCGTTACAGACTTGATCAATTAGATGTGAGTTGTATCATCAATAACTCAAATAGTCCATTAATCACTTATTATAACATATTATATACTAATAATAATAAGTTATCTTTAGTTTTAATAAATTAAATTTGTATCAAAATGAAAATGGTGGAAAACAGCTTGTTGAGGACATAATATAGATGGTCTTGCTTAGTGTCCACTGTAGACTGGCCTAATCCATATCATGTTGTAACACAATATAACATTTAGTGTGGTGCTCATGAACAATATCCAATTAGGTTTGGTGTTTAATTAGTTTTTCTAAAATAGTTTGCAAGGTCTCATATAGGTCTTAGGTCTATGAAGCATGGAGATAGGAAAATAAAAACACAAGTTCATATATGGTAATTAGGATGATGAAATGAAAATAAAAATAAAAATAATATAATATAATATAATATTATTCAATGTATTTTCATTCCAAAAGTTGATCTTATAAAGATTTTTTTTTAAACTTTGAAACTCTTATTCTAACACAAAAATATTTTTAAATTGATATTAGGACAACTCAAAGATATATATTATATATAATCACTAAGCTCTTGTAATTCTTCAAATAAACCTTGTAAATTCCTCGAGTTGTCAAAATTAATCTTATTTTACATTTTTCTCATTATATTTTTTATACATAAAATTATTATTATAAACACTAATTATGAAAAAAAAAGCTCATATTGCATAGACAATGCATAAATACTAATTATTTTTAAGTCAACTATTAATATGTTACCAATCATATCTAGATTTTTCATTTTTTTATGAAATGAATTTAATAAGTTTTTTTTGCAAGTTAAATTTTGACTTCCAAATAAATATGTTTTTTTAAAAAAAAAATTGACTTTTTATTTTATTTATAAATACTACGGAAGTACAGGCGCATGTTTCTTTATCTGTATTTTTTATTTTTATTATTTACATATAGTTATATTAGATATTAAAAATTAAATAAAAAATATTATTATTCAGATACTTATATTGTCATTATAAATTTATACTTCATTTTAATAAATACGAATACACATTATAAAACACAATTTATGAGTGCACCTACTCATATATTATGATCAATCAATACATAGTTAACTTAGTAATTATATATGGTCATAACTTAAACATGATTAGATATATTTAAAATTTATATCTTAGTTTATAATATTTATTGATTTATTATGATAATAAAATTTATCATATAATAACTATAATTGTTTAGTGAAATTCAACTGTATAGTCTATTCATATACAGGGATGGCCTTGCGGGTCAGCCAGTGGTCCGGTACCAAAAAAGTGCAAGGCAGACTCAATAATCCGTGGCATAACCCATAACCCGCGCGGGCCAACAATGGAACGGGGCAAGTTGTCCAGCTAGCTCGCGTAAATAAAAAATAATTATTTATTTTTAAAAAAAATATATCTCATTCACTCATTATTGCAGTATCACTTTTATTTATTTTATTTAAAAAATTAAATTTAATGTACTAAAAAAAGAATGTTTTATTTTAATCATTTAGAGGAGTTAATATTAAGAGTGAGAGTGAATTTAGTTTTAAGTAAAGTCTTATATTTAAAATTTGTTAATAAAAAAATAATATAGAAAAGATATTTCAATAGGATAGTTAAAAAAATAGTCATCTTCATTAAAATATTTTGTAGCAAAACTTTGATAAGATACTCTTATACATTTACACACATATATAGGAAAAAATAGATACAAAGAAATTTTTTAATTATTTTTAATCAAGCCTTCTAACAATCCTCATACTTGAATTTATATTTTTTATCTTAATTAAATGAATTGAAACACTGATAAAAATTATTTTTTTAGTAGTAGGAATAAATTTTTTTATAATTAATGAAATTTTAATTTTTAAAAAAAAAACAAATTCTTATGTTGGCCAGCACGTAGACACGCATGTTGTTATGCTATATGTCACCGTTTTTACCAGTTTTTCACACATTTTGCAATCATAATTTTCATTTTTTTTCACATTTAGAACAAAATGACAATGTTTTGTAACAAAAAGACTTTCTTAAAAACACATTATTATTATTATTACAGAATAATAATATGTGAATAATGATATTTCGTATTTTTTTCTTATAACATTATACTATTTAAACTTTTTTTATTTAATTAATTTAGATTAAAAAAATATTATATTAAAACTAAATCCATCAATTAAATATACAAATGAGAAAGAATATTTTGATGATGTAATTATATTTTAAATAATTTATGTGGAAAAAAAAACTAAATGCACCACGGAGAAAAGTTTAAATAATTTTAAAACTATATTAATTTAAATTTTATTCCTCTAAAATATGTTTTATGGAATATAATAATTACAAAAGAATATTTTTCTCTCAAATTAATTTTAAATTAAATAATTATATTTTATTTAAAATCACTTTAAAATAGAAATTCAGTTATCATATAGTATATTAATGTACAACTAATATTTGTTTAAAATAATATAAACTAATTTTTTCGAAATAAAAATTAAAATAGCAAATTTTTAGTATATTATTAGCCATGTTACTTTTATATCTTAAATTTTTATTTTTCCAAGGATAAAATAACAGTAAATAAAGAATTTAATAAAATTAATTAAATAGATATGTATCTAATATACCTTAACTGTTTTACATTTTATTTATTTAATATATTTAATAATATTTACATGTAAAAAAAATTACTTTATTAAAACCAAATTCATCCTTTAAATATACAAATAAAAAAATAATTTTTTAATAAGCTGATCAAATTTCAAATAATTTATGTAGAAAAATAAAACCTACATATATGTATTTATTCCATTAAAACTAAATCTATCAATAAGAAACAAATTTTTAATAATGTGATCAATTTTATTTTACATGCATGGTTAAAAATGTTAATAAATATTAATTTAAAATTTAAATTTAAATATAATAACACATTTTATTTGAATGTTTTAATGTATTTTAAATGTTATGAACCTCGAAAATTTATGTTTTATTTTAGTTTTCAGTATTATAAAATTATTATATTATGTTTAATTTTTTTTATGTATTATTTAGTGATTCTAATAATTTTAATAATAATCTTTCAACAACAATTGGAGTGAATTTTTAAAAACATATAAGTTGTTATTATTATCATTATTATTTGTAGTAAGAAAAGAATTAGAGACTAGATAGAAATAAACATAGTTGAAAAATTATAGCTAATACTTTTTAATTTTTTTAATACAATTATTCTTTTTAACAAAATTAAATAATCAATACTGTCCTGGACCACTAAATAGGTCGTGGACCTCCCGCCACCTGTTCTTCAAACATTTTTGTCGGTTCTTTACATTATTTTTCGTAATGGCAGGGAGTCCGGTCTCGTGTAATGCAAGTACAATGTTATTATATCCCTGAGTCGTCCAACTGCCATCGATTCTCGACCCTCGTCGTGCCTCGTCCACCATGGCATTAAGCAGGATAAAATCCATATTCGTGGTCCACTTTGTTGTTTGTGTGAACCCAATGGATAGCTGAACACTTTTACTACGATCCATCTAAACAAGCATTATGAAAGTTAGGACCAAATAGAGTAAGCATAATATAAAACAACATTTAGTACAGTATCAATTGTTTACATAATCTTGCCACATTTCATTTGCTATAGTGTCCCTAATGTGTGAACCTAGTCTATGATCATCGTCACGGACTTGAGAAGCTGAAACTTGTATATCTTGTTGCAACAATTCACGATCCACTTCTTCTATTAAAGAGTCATCATTGTCCACTCCGCGAAGAAAGTTGTGCAAAATACAACAAGCTAAAATAATATTTGTCATGGTATGCAAATCGTAATGTGGCTCGGTCCCACTAGCTATAATTGAGAAACGTTTTTTCATGACACCAAATGTCCTTTCAATTACATTTCTAAGCGACGAATGACGATGATTAAACAATTCTCTTGAATCCTGTGGTCCTCTTCGAGAATACTCTTTCAAGTGGTATCTAACCCCACGATAAGGTGTTAATATTTGTGGTTTTAACATAAAACCTGCATCGCCAAGATAGTATTTTCCTACAAACATTCCAAGGAAACATCCATTAGTTATGTATATTATCACTTTTGTATCTATTGTTATGAATTCTCAAACACCTTAAACTTGCCTTCTGGAATAACCTAAGGATCCTCTCCTATGAAAGCCTCCTTCAATATCCTCGAATTTGAGGTTGTTCCTTCCCACCCAGCTAGAACATACGTGAATTTCATATCCAAATCACAAGCCGCGAATACGTTTTGAGTTGGCCAATCTTTTCTTCCTCGAAAACGAGGTGCATTAGCACGTGGAACCTTCACACATACATGAGTGCCATCAATGGCCCCTAAACAATCCTAATGGTAACCAAAATTTCAGGTCTAAACAAATACAAATACAAAAGACATTATGAGAATTGTAAAGGAAATTTGTAATAAACAAACCTTAAAGTAAGGGAAAAATCGATTGTTGTGTAAGATTTGGGGTTGGACATCAATACCATCTGCTTGCTTTATGAATTGTCCTTCCAACATCAAAATTGCATTTAATATGTTGTGAAAGTGACGAGAAACTGTTTCTCCAGACCGATGGAAAAAAAATGAAACACTTCGATTCTTGACGTTATGTCCAATAATATGAAGAAATTTAGCAACTTGTTCTTCAACTGTTGAACGATATGCATCCTTAATGATGGAAGAGGCCCAAGCACAAGCCCACATGCAAGCCCACCAAAGGGTAGATTTGGGCCACCCATAGAGTTATGGCCGAGAGGATCCAAGAAGACGTTGTTTTACATGTTCAAATGCCATAAACTCTAGTGTATAGTAGACTTTAATTTCTTGTCAAAATTAGCATAGGAACTTTATTTGTAATTTTCTTAGAATTAATTTTGGCACCTAAAACACCAACCTAGGTAAACTTAGAGTTTCTAAAAAAAAACATCTAAATTTACCAAGGCCGGTCTAGAAAGCCCATGGAGGGGGTGAGCATAAAAACTAGACACACCCCTCCCCATGTGCTCATTTGTGCACCCATGTGCCATGTGCACCCATGTGCTTCACATTTACATTTCATTTGGCTAGCATTAGGGTTGCATTATGGTCCTCCTTAGCCTATAAAAGGAGGAGCCTACACCTTGTATTTTCAAGTTTATTGTGAGTAAATTTATGCTGCCATTTTGTGCCAAGCTTTGCTTCTCCCTAGAATTCTAGGCTCTAAACTTCATCTCCTTCACCTCTCCTTGGGTTGGCCGAACCTCCCTAGCTTCATACATATCATGCACCTTCAAGATCAACACCACTCTTAGGAGGATCTTGTTCACACACCTTCATAGCTTCCGCACCACTTTTTCTTACATGATTCAAGAAGACCTTCATGAAATGCCATCATTTGGTATCATGAGCTATGGTTCTTCAAGATGAGTTGCTTTTGGTCTTTCATTTTTAGTTCTTCTTTACTTTCATGTTGTTCATCTTATTTTCCATAATTGTCTTGCTGTTTTTTACATTTTAATTGTTTTGGTGTGCTTTGTGGAAGATCCAACCGAAGCACTTTTGTTCAATTGATCTTGAACAAGTTCTTGTGCAAATTGTGATAGGATTCCATACACCTTTGAGTTGCTATTTTCTTTTAGGCTTTTGAGTCTTTATTGCTTTCATTATTTGGTTCATATTATGCTTTTGAGTCTTTAATTTCTGAATCTTATATGTTTTGTCATGTCATGTTCATCCACATTGTCAACAATTCTTAGTAGTCCTTTATTTGGCTTGATTGTTTTTTTGATTTTGGGTATCTTTAATTGCTTTGAATCTGCTGTTCTTTGATCTTTTGGTGCCTTTTTAATTTTAGTTTGAGTTCATATTGTGTTTAGATCCTACACAATTCTATTTCACAAATTTCCATTGTGTCTAAACTTTGGTATCTTGCTGTTTTTGTTTCCAGTTTTCAGAATCCCCTGTTTCAGATTTTCTGTGCTGACTGTTTTGATCCAGAAAAATATTTTCACTCATAGGAAAATTTTGATTCTCTGGAATTTGCAAGTTTGAAGTGTTATAGAAAGGACAAAAAAAGAATTAGTCCAAAAGAAGCAACAGAAAAAAAATGATAAATCATTTAAAATCAGTGTGCAAATCTGAGGCGCTACAGCTGGCGTAACTGAACACCAAAATTGCAAAATTTATTAAAACAAATTGGTGCATGCGTTTTGAGTGATTCCAAAGCCAGATTTTAGCTAAGATCTTGAATATCTGGCATATCAAATTTCAGAATCATATCTTAAAAACACAGCTCAGCATAAATTGGGGAAAAAACACGTTTCTGGCCCACAACATTTTCCAGTGGTGCTGTTTTTTTTATTTGGTCATCTAAATCTAGTGCCATTCTTAGGATTCTTTTGTGTGCCTACCTTTGTTTTGGTACCTTTTATTTGCTTGCTTAATATTTCTTGAACCTCTTTCTAGTTGTCATAATCTAACTCCTTTTGGTGGTACTGTTTTATTCAATTAAATTGTTTCTTGCTTTTGTTCTTTGACCTCTAATTTGGTGCTGGAATTTATTTCTCCTTTGGTGCTTAATTGAATGGAAACTTGACTTGGGTAAGGTCTAGTATTTTGATCGGTGCTGGAATTGGAGAATTAAAACCTTCATTCTAAGGGGAAACAAAGCCAAGGCCGAAACAAGCTTTCTTGAAAACACTACAAACACTTGGAGGGCCAACAAACAAAGACAACAAGGAAGTGCATTTAGCAAAAAGAGGATCAACAAAGGGAGTTTTCTTAATTTCCTTGCAACTTAATTTGTGTTAATTACCTCTTAATTACGATTTAGACGGTGAGTGTGTCTTCAAGGGCTCAAAGTGTCCAAGAAGCCTCACCTAGGGCCGACTAGTATATAATTCTTAATTAGCAATTGTTAATTGTTTGTAATTGTCTTTTCTTTTGCTTAGTTAGTGACGCTTTGCATGATTATTTTGTTAAGTTTGTGATAAACCGTCTAGCTTTGTTGATTAGTTAGCATACATTGTTTTTTTGCATTGAAAAAAAAGTTTTGATTTCTCAACTTAATTGTGTTCTAAGTAGTTTACTAAGAGGAAGTTTTGTGTGAAGACATTGAGGGATAGTTTTTGGCTAAGGCAAAGGCTTGGTACTTAAGTAGTCCTTTGTGACTCACCTCCCTTACCTGGAAAACTACCTTCTTTGACTTTCCTAAATTTCCTTAAGGTAAAACACTTATATACACAAAAACTTTAGCCATGTCTTCTTCTTCTCATTCTACAAAGTCTATTGGAAGTGAATTAAAATCTTTAAAAATTCTTTTGAAAGAAGTTTCACAAACTGTGCAATCAATTGCATATAGACAATTGGAGAGTGAGACTAAACTTAATGTTTTGACTAAAGCAAAGGATGAGAAGTCTCACATTCTAAAAAAATTACCTTCTCATGCATATATCTCTAAAGATCATGATTCTTTTGGGGAGGGAAGAATTAGAGTAAATGATTATTATCAAGCACCCCCTAGAAGACATAGAAGAGATAGAAAAGAACAAGAAAACCCAAGAGAGGTTAGGGTAGACCAACCCCATTTCCATGGAAAAGAAAATATAGAAGCTTGCCTAGATTGGGAAATGAGGGTAGAAAAATTGTTTGCTTCCCATAAAGAAAGAAAGGACAGAAAAATAAAAAAGAAGAGAGGGGAAGTCGAAAGGGAAGCTAAAGAAAAAGAAGAAAAAGAAAAGCATGAGAAGACCCTTGAAGAACAAAAGGCGTGGGAGAAGAGTGTTCCTTCCCACAAGGTCATTCAACAAGACCAAAGATTTAAAAATACCTTTGAAAATATGTGTCTTGTTGAACAACCTCAAAGCCTTACCTTTTGTAAAGGAACACTTGCAAGCCTAAGTGAAAAAGAAGAGTCTTTAAAAGAAGCTTGCATAGATAAAAATGAAATAGATTATTTTTCATATGTGCTAGGATATCACCAAGTGAATGTCAAGTTTTTTATAAGCATCTACAAAAACAAATTTTTAGGTGAAGTAGTGCCTAAAGAAACTTGTCATGTCTTATTGAGACAACCATTGCAAAATGTACAAAACCTTATAAACAATGGTTGTCACAACGAGACTATCCTTACACATAAGAGAAAAAGTCTTCATGAAGGAGCACTCATGGGACAAATTAGAGTTGATAAAACTCTAGAGCTTTTAAAAGGAAAACTTTTGTCCCCCATGAGAAAACAAGTTCAAAGACATTACCTTAGGTACAATTCTTGTTTTCAAACTACGCCCAAGGCAATGTCTCATAAACTCTATACTCCTTCACCTTTTGCAAATGATCCTTGGGAAGATATAAATTTCATATTAAAACTCCCTAGGACAACAAAAGGTTGTGATTCAATCTTCATGGTTATGGATAAACTCTTCTCTAGAGAAGTCATACATCTTCATGGTTTATCTTCAAGCATAGTGTTGAATAGAGTTCCAAATTTCACAAACCATGATTTGAGGATTTCCTTTGGAAAACTTGCAACTAAATTGCACACTTTAAATTCTTATCATCCTCAAACGCATGGTCAAAATATATTTGAAAATCTAGCTCTTTCTACTATGCCTAGAATAAACATGAAGTGCACACACAACTCTAGAGGTGAGCAAACATACCATAAAGTAGTTCACAAAACTACTTATATTTCTACTTTTAAAGTTATGTGTGGGTTCAATCATCTTTCTCCTTTTAAGTTGTTACCATCTTCTATAGGATTTATGCCTAAAGAGAAAGTAACCACAAATGAACCTTTTAAAATACATAAGATGATTAGAGACCACACACAACCATTAAAAGAGAAACTTTGTCCAAGGTTGCCAAAACCAAAAGAAAAACAAAAATGGCAACCTAGTAAAATTAATTTGCAAACTAACACCTATGCCTTATTTGATTATTTCTATAGGTGGACGTTTGACCCAGGAGGACAAGCTTTGGCGAAGCAAGAGGCTGCTATCCGAGATCAAATCTCTAGATCTGAGGATAGATCTTCTCAAGGAGAAGGAGATGATGGACACCATCCAGCCACATCCATTCCCCTAGCCATGAAGAAGAAGAAGCAATGGATTTGAGGACAAATCCTTTTCAAGAGGGAGGGGATGATGGAAGAGGCCCAAGCACAAGCCCACATGCAAGCCCACCAAAGGGTAGATTTGGGCCACCCATAGAGTTATGGCCGAGAGGATCCAAGAAGACGTTCTTTTACATGTTCAAATGCCATAAACTCTAGTGTATAGTAGACTTTAATTTCTTGTCAAAATTAGCATAGGAACTTTATTTGTAATTTTCTTAGAATTAATTTTGGCACCTAAAACACCAACCTAGGTAAACTTAGAGTTTCTAAAAAAAAACATCTAAATTTACCAAGGCCGGTCTAGAAAGCCCATGGAGGGGGTGAGCATAAAAACTAGACACACCCCTCCCCATGTGCTCATTTGTGCACCCATGTGCCATGTGCACCCATGTGCTTCACATTTACATTTCATTTGGCTAGCATTAGGGTTGCATTATGGTCCTCCTTAGCCTATAAAAGGAGGAGCCTACACCTTGTATTTTCAAGTTTATTGTGAGTAAAGTTATGCTGCCATTTTGTGCCAAGCTTTGCTTCTCCCTAGAATTCTAGGCTCTAAACTTCATCTCCTTCACCCCTCCTTGGGTTGGCCGAACCTCCCTAGCTTCATACATATCATGCACCTTCAAGATCAACACCACTCTTAGGAGGATCTTGCTCACACACCTTCATAGCTTCCGCACCACTTTTTCTTACATGATTCAAGAAGACCTTCATGAAATGCCATCACTTAACAACTTCGGTTGCCCTAATCCGTTCACATAATTGAATGAAAGCTTTTGGTCCCATGCGAATAATGTCACGAGAACGTTCGGTGTGCACCAAATACTCCATCAATTCTTGTCTACAACGCTCTTTTCTTGGTTCAAACTAAGTAATAGAGTTTGTTGTATCACTTAACATACGCTACAAATTCAAACCAAAAGCAATGATGCAAAGGATCATCACTGATGTAAGTTCAGTATTTCTTTTCAATTGTTCTTGTATTTTTGAAATTAGATTCTTGTTCGCACGAGTAAGATCATTATAAATTGCAATTGTATCCTCAAATTCTTTCATGTCTTCGTCGTCCCAAAGTGGTTTCCAATTGTTCTCGTTATCCATGCAATCTTGACCTTGTCATTGACAACCATAAAATAGTTTATGGATACATGTGAAATAGTTTATGTTACGAATAACTCTAATCATTTAAGTTAGAGTTACTATAATAACATTAAGGTTAGGATTAAGATTATGATTAGGGTTAGGTGAAGAATACTAATAGTGATAAGATGTAGTTTTATTCTGATAATTAAATCTATACACAACTAATACCACTACCAATGATAAAAAAAAAAGTAAACACATAATAATAAAAAATGTAAAAAGTAAACATATAATAATAAAAAATATAAAAACAGTAAACGCAACAAACACATAATAACAAAAAAAAAATATAATTGTAAAAATTAAAAACAGTAAATACATAAAATAAAAAATTAAACTGTAAAGACATAATAATAAAAAATATAAAAACATTAAACAAATAATAAAAAATATAAAAGCAGTAAACACATAATATAAAAGAATATAAATACATTTATAAAAATAAATAAAATTGTAAATACATTTATAAATATTAAAAACAGTAAACACATAATAAAAAAAACAAATAAAGGTCTAAATATATTTATAAAAGTTGAAAACAGTAAATACGTAAAAAAATAATCAACAGAGTAAAAATCTAAAAAAATGCAAATGCAATTAAACAGTATCTTGTTAATAAAAAAAATAAAAACAATAAAGATATAATATATATATATATATTTATAAAATTAAAAACAATAAAAATAAAAAACTAAACGGTAAACAGAAAATAATAAAAAATATAAAAACAGTAAAAACAGTAAAAAAATAAGAAGAAGAAAATATAAATAAATTTTTAAAATTTAAAAACAATAAACACATACAAAATTTTAAATACATTTATAAAGATTAAAAATGATAAATACAAAAAAAATTAAAAAAAAAATCAAAAACATAACCACATAATAATGAAAAATAACTACATTCTTAAAAATCTGCAAACAAAAACTGTAAACGACAAAATAAACTAAACAATAAACACATAACAGAATATAAATATATTTATTAAAAATAATAACAGTAAACATATACAAAAAAAATGTGAATATATTTTTAAAAATTAAAAAAGTAACACCACATCATAAACTAAACTGTAAATATATTTAGAAAAAAATAATTAAAAACTTATTTGAAGGTGAAGAGCACAAGAAGAAGCACTGGAAAGAAGAAGAAGAAGCAATGTGATGAAGAGAATGTGGAAAAAAAAAATACATAAAAGAATCTAACATTTTACTCACACAAGGGAGAATCGATTCTCCTTCTACCTTCAAAAACCACAAAATCGATTCTCCCAAATCACTTCTATATAGAGAATCGATTCTGCATCTTTTGGAAAAATTAAAAATCGATTTTGAACCATCCAACAATATGGAAAATCGATTCTATAGCATACACAAACATTGGAAAATCGATTCTATAGCATGTAAGAGATAAGAAAATCGATTCTACAGCTTTTACAGTGATACGAAAATCGATTTTGGAAAAGGATGGAGAGAAACCAGTGCGCCAAAACAATGAGTTTTACTTTCCTCAAACCAATTCTCTTTCGTTTTCTTGTTTTGGGCACAACATAACAATCAAACCTCATCCCTCATCTCATTTATAGCAAACACAACTTTAGTTTCAGATTCACGGGTCTACCGTTTTGTTTTGGTCAAGATTCTTCTGCAAGTAGCACTGAGAGTCTAATGAAAAGAAAACTCATTGGCTCAGAACTGCACCACAGTAAATTCATTCACATGTGCACAAAGGATAGAAAAGTAAAATGCTATGTCAATGGTCTTTGCCAGCTGTAATCGTCTCAAATCTCCTCACTTTTGTGAGGAGGAGAAAAACTGCCCCCTCCGCTCACCCATCTTCGTCCGCGCCTTCAAATAAACCGATCCAAACGTAAATCATACCCGCTCGCCCCTCCCTCCTCATTGTTGGCACCCGGAAACAAACACTGCTTAAGTAAAAAAATATAACATTATTTCAAAATAAATACTACCTATAATTATAATTATAATTATAAAAGATTTTAAAATTGATAAATTACTTTTTAATAATAAAAATAAGGTTAAATATTGTCTTTATTTCTTAATATTCTATACTTTGGTATTTTGAGATGTACGTACTTTAAGTTTACACTAATCATTTGATATTTTTATTTATTTTATTAATTGTTAGTGTCACCATTAATGTTACATTCGAGTCAATATATCATTACATCTGAGTCAATATATCATTGCATCATCTTTCATTGACCATCTCTTTCCTCACACAAAAGAGCCAAAGAGAAAGAATAAAATAAATAAACACCTTTTGTTTCCATCTTTCTTTTTGGATTAATGACTTCGACACCTTCGTATCCAAGATGTCTGAGAAAAAAACAAAAAACATGTAAATAAGCTTAAATTCCTCTCAAAATATTTCCAAATCTGAAACGCACAAAACAAAACATGGTTAGGTTTACCGTTGTAATGTCTTGTGAAAAATAAATTGAGAAACTTACTCGTTTGATAAGACTGTGGGGAATTGGAGAAGAAAACATGTTGGAGGAAGAGTCACTCGTCCCAATTCAACTAAGAGATCAAACTTCATGCGCTTAATAACGACAACGATTTCCATCTAGATTAATCCAATACAATTATGCATTTCATGTCAAACTATTAATAAAAAAAAACAAATTAATAGAAGATTGGTGAAAAAAAGAAAAAGAAAGAAGGAAGTATTTTGCCATCATTCTGGAGACTTTTGCTTACTCTATCACTAATACAAAATATGAAAACAACAACCCTACATTTAAGGCGTTTTTACGGTCAGACGCTGTCATTCAAAACGTGGTGGCATTTCTTAAATTAACTTCCTATAAGAAGGTAGCTATTTGTTATAGCCACATTCTTAAACAAAGCACTTTGTTTTAAGAATGCAATTATTAGGTAAAACCGCATTCTTAAAAAAACGGTTTGTTTAAAAAAGTGGCTTTACCTCGTTGTCGCATTCTTAAAATCATTTTTTTACCCTAACATCGAAGTGCGCCACTTACACTTTCATACTTTCCTTTCTCTAGCGCTTCGTTCTTCTGCTTTGGTGCTTCCTCTCGTCTTCCTCGAGCCTGCATTGTCTTCTTCGTGCCATTGGTAAGTTTGTTTCGAGCTCTGTACTCTGCTTCACTATTGGTTTTTGTATTTTTTTGATTTATCTTTTTTGTTTGTTTTCTGCCATTGTTTGAAGGTCACTACTGTTTCATTGCCACGTTGTTGTTTGGGTTTTTACTGTGCCCTATTTGCTCCGTCGTTGCTACTGCCTCCACTACCGCCATCGTTGCTGCCGGTCCCGCACCGCTCTTCACCACCACCGTTGCCTTCATGCTCAAAGTTGGTGGTGTTTTAATTTTTTTTTAATGTTATTAATTTATTTATTATAATTTTTATTTTTTAAAATTTATATTATTTTTGTTTTTAGGTTAGAATAGAATTATTAAATTATTAGATGGTAGATAGATTTATATTATTTAATATCTATAATTAATATAATTATTTTAATTTGTATATTCAGTATTTATTATAATTTGTATTTATTATTAATTTATATTATGTTAGTTGTTAGGTTAGAATAGAATTATCATGTTGGTATTGGGTCCGATGGTGTTTGACCCTGGGTAATTGATACGTGTTGGTATTGAGTGTGAGAGTGTTCAATCCTCGACAAACGTGAGATTTCACACTCTTAGTAAACACCTGAATGACTATTACAAAATATATTGGATCGAAGTTGGATTAATTATGTTCGCATAACACAATTTGCGCAACGTAATGCAAATAATAGTGGTCATGATGGAGAAAATATTAGGTGTCAGTGCGTTAACTGTTTGAATGGAAGGATACTGGATATTAAGAAAATCAGGGAGCACCTTCTATGTGATGGGTCTCTTCGATCTTATACAACTTGGACATGGCCTAGTGAATTATTAAAATTACCACATGTTTTCGTGACTGAAGAATATGTGGAGTCCACCATGGATGATGTAGTACATGATGAAGTAGATAATGATTGATTGGAGGACATGATTCGTGATGTGGGAGCTGAGTCTTTTGCAAAAACGCATGAATATGGAAGTATGTCAAGCAATGCAGAGACTCCATTGTATCCTAGATCAACTAACTTCACATGGTTGTCAGTGGTGTTAAGATTGATGAATTTGAAGGCAATAAATGGATGGACTGATAAAAGCTTCATGGAATTGCTTCAGTTGTTAAAGGATATGCTTCCAGAGGGAAATACTCTACCTAAATGTAATTATAAGTCCAAAAATATTCTTTGTTTAATGGGTATGGAGTATTAAAAGATACATGTATGTCCTAATGATTGTATATTATACAGGAAAGATTTTGAATTGTTGAAAAGTTGTCTGAGGTGTGAGTTATCACGTTATAAGTTGAAACAAAAATATGATGATATTATTGAAGAGATAGAAAAGCATGGACCCCCAATTAAGGTTGTGTGGTATCTTCCCATCATTCCAAGGATGAAGTGTTTGTTTGCAAACCCAAATGATGCTAAGAATCATAGATGGCATGCAAACGAGAGTTAATGTGAAGGCATGTACTGACATCCAACTAATTATATTCAATGGAAGAAATTTGATGATGAGTTTCTAGAGTTTGGTAAAGAATCAAGAAATATCTGACTTGGTTTAGCTACAGACAAAATGAAAATATATTTTGGAACTACACCACGACACTCATCCTCCTCCCCCACCATAAAGACAAAGCATAAATGATGAATAAGATACGTCAAGAATTAATGGAGGAGATGAGAAAAGAGGCTGAAAGGTTGCGGCTAGAGTTGCGACATGAGTTTCTGTCGCAATAAGTGTATGCTGAGCCGATTGAGGCACTTGTTAGTCCTGCTGCCAAGAGCACAAAGGAGAGTTGTGCGGCTCCTACAACATCAGGGGATGATATCATTGGCCAGACGAGCCAATGTGAACGATTGGTAGAGGGCGGCATGCTTCCTCAGGTGGTGGTCATTGGAAAAGTCTATCAAGAGACCACTACCTTACATAATGTTCCTCTCTCCCCTGATGTGGCGAAGTTAAAAGTTGAAAGGGAACGAGGAGCTTATGCTTGTGTTCCACTACCTTTAAATGAGGTAACAACTGTGACCGATGCATTTCAAACATTCATAGCCTGGCCCAGACACCTCATTCGAATTATACCAGAACCTCTGTTAATAATTTCATTTTATTATATTAATTTATGTTTACATATTACATCTAATTTAATACAAATGTTCTTTATTTTGTATAAACCTTGTCGAAAAACATGTCCGAAAAAGAAGCATGAGGTTCTAATTGACGATCCTATATTCCTTAGCTACAACTGCTAGAGAGATTGGCTGAGACCCTATGGAGATTTTGTGGGATGATACGTTCTTTGAAATAAACACTGACATGCTACTGTACATATACATGTCAGAATTGTTAGAATTTGTGGCTGAGAATCAGGAGCTCAATATAAATATAATTCATTTTTTTATGATGTAAGAATCTTAACCTATATTTCAATTTACTTTATGTTAAATTATTATTGGTTATGCTTTAACTAATAACTTGTAGGTTTTTGCATGGAGTTTCTATCAGTGATAGGAATGAAGATGTGTATGGATTCTTAGATCCCTCTTATACTAATCCCACTGGAACAAAGAAAACTGAAACCCAATCATACATCACTAACACCCCAAAAAAGAGGGAAAACAAATTTATTTATGCCCTTATATTAATGAGTAAGTTTAATTATAAATCGTCAATTATTACTATTTCATGTTTTAAATATTTACTAACTCTTTTCATGGATGATATAGGGGTCATTGACAGTTACTTGTCTTATCAACGGTTGATAAGACTATTGTGTGGTTTTGTTTCCTACACAAGAAGTCATCCACACATCTAAAGAATATCATTGATAAGTAAGTACAATATAAACTTAACTCCGTATGTTACTAATTAAGCATCTACGAACGCGGTTTTTTGTATTAATCAATTCATGACATGGATATAACATCCTAAAAGGTAGATCCAATTCAAATTTTCAAAATCTGAAGTGGATGACAATAAAGGTTTGTAATTTTTGTCTTTCTCTTTTCATTGTTTATCAATATTAACTTTTTCTTTTTATTGAATTATAGTGTAATAGACAACCACGAAGCTATGAGTGTGGCTATTACATTATGAAATGAATTGTTACCATTGTAAGAGTAAGCCTTAAAAGTGATTAGGATTAGGTAACATGATGGTAAATTATTTTTTATAATTCTTTAACATATATGTATCTTAACACTAATTTATGTGAACCTTATTTTGTAATGTAGTTCTTCACGGATGAGCGACCAATGTCTTCGAAAGCCATATCATATGTGAGACATTCTTGGTCCACATATTTCCTAAATTTTTATTATTCTAGGATAGCTGATTAGTGTAGGAATTAGATAGATAGATAAATATATTATTAGTGTTTGTAATACATTTTTATCAATATATATAATTTGATTATCTGAATTTATGTATTTGTCTAGCTGGGTTATAATTGAACATGTCAATTTAAATGAGAATTAACATTAAACATAATGTACTAAAAAAATAACCATATACAACGACGACTATTTACCATAGTCGTATTCTTATATGCAACACAAAGATTTATAAGGGCAGGTATGGTAAATAGCTACATTCTTAAATGCAGCACAAACTTCCTTTTTAACATCAATATGAAGCATATAAGAATGCGACTATTTAAATCTTGAAGTCTATCTAGACTGAGAGGATAAATTTCTAGAAGTTGCTTGGAAAGCAAGCAATTAAAGTAAGGGAAGCTAACTTTAACTTTCAATAGTATCTTAAGCTAGAAATTCTGAATGTGGAGAGGACGTGATCCCAAGTTTCAATTTCTCTTGCAGGGATGTTAGTTGATAAAATTGTTTGATTTTATGTTGTGTGAACATGTATAAATATTATATTTTGATAGTTTAAAAGTTAAATATTATATGTTGTGTGAACATGTATAAAACTGCCCCGCTGTTGGCTAGCATGGGCTACGGGCTACCGCAGGTCAACTCACCCATAATCTTCATCACAAGACTTACCCCAAAGTCTGACAAAACAAAACTCACCTAGCTAACCTAGAGGAAGACATCTAGGGGGAAACAGTCAAACAACTTGAATGAATACGTCATGAGATCATCCTCATACAAACCAACGGATCTATGCACCAATCACAAAAGGAAAAATTCGCAAACTGTGACTTGGATGTAACCCATGACCAAGCCTTTAATTGAACCAAAGCAAAAGCTTCCAAAACATCCACTACTCCCTGTTAAAAATAACCCTATTTTTGTACTTCCAAACCTCGTTGACTACTGCAATCCAAACAACACCCCAAACCTCATTCACCGAATCAGGCACGCTAAATTGGAAAAAATTTAACAATGGAACGTTGTGAAACACACTCAACACGCCCAACCATGCACAACAATGGTTCCAAAATAATATCTCCTCAACCCCACAAAGACTACACGTGGAGCTTGCAACAATGATCCTGCGCCTTTCCAGGTTAGCCTTAGTGGCTAACTTGTTTTCCAACACCCTCCAAGTCGTAACCAAAGTAGTAGGTACAACTTTACTCTTCCAAAACTTTTTAAACACCATCCCATTCTCCCCTACTCCATCCTCCCTTAGACGGAGGTATGCCGATTTAACTGTGTACCCAAACTCCTCTCCTTCCTTCCAGACCCACCTGCCTTCCTTATCTAAGTCGAAATTCATACCTTGGACTTCTTGAAAAAGTCGTTATGCGTTTCTCCCATTCAAATAGCTTTCTTCTCCAAAAAAAATTCCAGACCCACTTTCCGTTGATCAATCCCTCAAAAGCAACCATCGCAAAAGCTTTTGTCACACTCAAGGAATACAACCTCGGGAAAACCGTCTTCAAGGCCCCTTCTCCCCATCCAATTATCTTCCCAAAACAAAACTTCCTTCCCAGTTCCCACCTTCCAGATTAAGGCTTCTTCAAAATTTCGGCCCCAACCCTCCAAGCTCCAGACCTCCTCAAATCTTTCCACCAAAGAGAGTCTTTACTATCTTTCCCTCCCTTTCTCAGACTTCTCCACCTCCATACTTGGAAACAATAATCTCCTTCCACAAACCACCCTTATCTAACCCCAACCGCCATACCCATTTATCAAGTAACGCCAAATTAGAAGTCCTTTAAGTCAATAATCCCAAGATACTCGTTCTCGCAAGCTGCACACACCCTCCTACCGACAAACCCAAGTATAGAAAATGGGTTACCATCACTTCACAATTAAGAATCGCCGTGAAGCGCTGCAACATTATCTGCTCGCCCCCCAAGCCACCTATTTTGCTCTTCATAGAGTTCACCTTGAGCCCGAAAGAGAGTTCAAAGCAATTCAGTGTCGCCTTTTATATTGAAGACACTTTTGACATTTGTTTCATAGAAAAATAAAGTATCATCAGTGTACTACAACATGTTTACCTTCACTTTCTCCTTTCCAATCTCCAAACTATCAATCAGATTTTTCTCAACCGCCATCCTAGACACTCCCGCCAAACCTTCTTCCGCTATAAGAAACAAAAACGGAGTTAGTGGGTCACCGTGTCGAAGTCCTTTCTTTGGTAAGAACTCTTAGTTGGGCTACTGTTCACAAGAACAGAAACGAAAGCTGACTCTAAACATCCCTTTATCCAGCTAATCCATTTACCGCAGAAGACAACCTTTTCTAACATATAATAAATGAACTCCCATCTTACAGAGTCATACGCCTTCTCAAAATCTACTTTGAAGAAAACACATTTTTTCTTCCTTCTTTTCATCTCATCCAAAACTTCGTTGGCAACTAACACACTATCCAACAAACCCCTCCCCTCGAGAAAAGCAGACTGTTTGACGTCGATCACCTTACTAATCACCTTTTTCATACGTAATGACAATGCCTTTGAGATAATTTTGTACAGGCATCCGACCAACGAAATAGGTCTAAACTGATCGAGTAGTTGAGGATTTTCATTCTTTGGAATCAAACATATAAACGATGCATTTGAACCTCGAGGCCATTTTCCAAAGAATTCAAAATCCTTCACCGCCGCCATCATATCCACTTTAATGAAATCCCAGGTGAACTTTATAAAACCCATATTAAATCCATCTGGGCCAGGGCTTTTCGAACTATCACAGCTCCACACTGCTTCCTTAATTTCCTCTTCTGAAAAAGCACTGACCAACATCTGATTATCCTCCCAGGAAATAGAGTTAAAGCGACGTTATCTAACTTAACCAACAACTCTTCATTCCCGATGAATCTGGCTCCAAAAAAGTCTCTGACCTTATCTTTAACTTTATCCTTATCCTTCCACCACTGACCGTTCTCGAGCACCCCATGAATCTCATTTTTAGCCCTCCTCCATTTAACTAACGAATGGAAGAACTTCATATTCAGATCTCCTTTCTTAAGCCAATTTTGCCTAGCTTTTTGCTTCGCAACTGCCTCTTGCTTAAATAGATTTTTATTGAGCTCTGCTAATAATGACCTTCTTTCCTCCCTCTCTTGCTCATTCAAATCAAGTTCATCATCTTTTACATCCAACACCCTTAGCCTTGTTTGCAATCCTACGCCTGTCTAATTCACATCCCCAAAACCCTCCTTATTCCATACCTTTAAGTTAGCTTTGAGCTTCTTCAGTTTTTCTTTAAAGATAAATATTCTTCCACCTTGCACCTTGTAATTGAGCCATTTTTCTTTTAAAAAAACCTTAAATTTGCTATCGCTCTGCCAAACATCCAGACTCCTGAATAGTTTCGGGTACCAATCAACATACTTATCTCTAATGACAATTGCATAATGATCAGAGACCAATCTGCTTAATACGAGTTGTTTACAGTGCGACCACACTTCCACCCATTCTTTTGACACGAGAACCCTGTCGATCCTGCTCTTCACTAGACCATTTGGTTTATACCACGTAAACTTTATGCGAGTCAACTGAATATCTGTTAGTTTTGTTTCCTCAATAAAAGCATTGAAACCCTCTATTTCTATACTATTGTCAGACACGAACATCAAGTTTTTCCTGTCTTTCCGACTTCTGAGAGTTAAAGTCACCCACTACACGCCAAGCCTTAGACCTATGTAACAGCCTTCCAAAGCCCTTCAATGATTGTAAAATTTCTACCATTACAAAAATTGGACAACTGAAAACAACTTTTTCTCCACATCGTAATGAGCCCCTAACACTATTATTTGCTCCATTCTCAACCCACTCTATTTCATTAGAACCCCACAATTGAAAAACACTCTCCTTATTAAGCTTTGAACACTTCGTCTCTTGTATGCACACCATATCCGCTTGCTCGTTGCTAATCAACGTGCTTAAATATCTTCTTTTAATTGAACCTTTTATCCCCCTTATATTCATACTAATTATCTTCATCAACAAACACATTGATCTCCCCCTTGTTATTCCTCAAATGACCACTGACTCGAGCTTCCTGGGACTGAAGCCTGCTGATAACTATATCTTCCTTACCTGAACACGTGTAACCCATATCCTTCCCTACCCTCCAAACTCTGACTGCCTCATACTCTTCGTTTTTCATCTTGAAGATTCTATTACAATTCTCGGTTGCACTATTTGACAAAAGAATAGAGAATGACCTCAACACCAGTTGCTGATCCAGATAATCCACCTGAACCACCCTCACATCAACCAAATTGTTCTCTTTAAACGGAGAAGACACCGCTCCCTCACCTACAACCTCCTCTTGTACCCCTCTTGCCCCCGCCACAACCCCTCCAGATTGCTTCGCCTCTACAACTGTTGGGCCTGGTGCAACAGAACCTCCCACCTCATACTCATCTGGAAGCCCTGCACGCCAATCATCAACCCACCTCCCCACCTTACTATCTCTAACTATTTCTTTGTTGTGCCACTCCTCTCTCTCATTCACTACGCCATCTTTAAAGCCATTAAGGCTATCTACATGCACTCTTGATTGCTCCACATTAAATATATTAGCTTTATTCACTCCCCCAACCTCCTTATGACAAACCAAGCCTTGTTTATCTTTGGAATTCGCTACTCCTCCATTACAACTATAAAAAAGAGTTGCATGCCCCTCACTCCTACGTGGGTTCACGCTTGGGTGCTCCTCATTAATTAATATAGCTTCATTCACTCCCCCAACCACCTTATGACGCATCGTGCCATGCTTATCTTGGAGATTCTTTACTCCACTAATATTGTCATTAATGTGAGTTGGATGCTTCTCACTCCTACATGGAATCACGTTTGAGTGCTCCTCATTTATTATATTAGCTTCAATTACTCCACCAATATTGCCATTAATGTGAGCTACATACTTCTCACTCCTACATGGAATCACGTTTGAATGCTCCTCATATACTCCCCCAACCGCCATATGCATTTCATTGAATGCTCCACCAGAATTGCCATAAATGTGAGCAGCATGCACCTCTCTCCTAAATGAATTCATGTTTGGGAACTCCACATTAAAAGCATTTATCTTGCTCTCTCCCCCAACCACTTCTTGGCAAGCTATTCCTTGCTATTTGTGAACCTGCACTTCACCAACCTTAACATGGCTAGCTACATGCAGAATACTACACCCTAAATCCATGTGTAATTGCTCCGCTTTAAGCTCAGAACTGTTACTCTCCCCCAACCATCTCATGGCAAGCCCCACCATTCTCCTCTTGAACATTCTCTGTTACCTCTTTAACACCATTAATGCAAGCCGCATTCTTCACTCCCTTACATTTAATCACACCCCCAACTACCTTTGAAGAGTTTGAAGACGTTTTTTCACACAACGCAAAGCTCACCTCACGTTGTTTCTGTAATAATTTACCATCCAAGATTCCCTCCCCTACACACAAAGTAGCATTTACTACTGATTTGTATAATACTTTTCTTTTGTTGCACCTGCTCCCTTAACCTCCCAGTAGACCGGGATATCTCACCCCGCTTCTTAGGCATCCTCTCAGACCTACTATATTTAGGTATATTCACCTGTAGTTTCCACGTACCGATCCATATAGCGTCCAACTTCTTCTCCAATGCATACGCATCTTCCACTCCTTGAAATCTAACAAAACCATACCTCCGATTTCTAGAATTAAGCTTTCTAGAGATGAACACGTCCAAAACTCGTCCCCACCTCTGAAAGACTTTCCACAAATCCTTTTCAAAGAAATGGTCTGGGAAGTTTGTGAAGAAAAACGAAAAATCTGCCATCGAACCAACCCTACCCTTCTTTGTTACCTCTTTAATCATGGCATAGGAGAGTGGTAGACGGTTCATTTCAAATTGACATCCTTCATTTCTTTATTTCAGATCAATCAATCAGAAAATCAATATTACCACATATTTATAGTTTCTTTAACATCTATACGTTAATCTTGATATGAAAAAATTCATTACAGATTGAATTCCACGTTTCTATTTTTCTTCAATTCAATTTCATTTCTGTTGTTCTTATTCCAATCAGGTGTTTCTTTGATACCCGATTGTTAGATGGTTGAATACTTTGATCCCTACCATCCAATATTGGTTGGAGGGGTTGGTATAGGGGAGGAAAATGTTGGATATATGCAGGTCAGTGTTTAAAGCATCATTCCTTATAATGTTTAAGTTCACAAGTGTTATTAACATTTTAAGGTCAATAAAACTAATATTTTCTTTAAAAGTAAATTGGTTGGGATTTCTATTTGTCCAGATTGTTTAATGCAATAATCCTATGACAAGTCACGTGTGACCATAAAAAAACTCCGTAAAATATCAAAATGAATGTATTGTGTATTATTTAGATTTGAAATAGTGACTATTTATAGCTGTTTACTAAGATGGTAACATGGACCTCCTATATATGCGAGGAAAGGAATGCCAAAATCTGTTTGTGTAGAACAAAATGAAAGTTTGGCTTCTAAAACATTTAAAGCCTTGATTGAGTTCAGTTTTAAAAGTTGACTGAAATTTGAACTTTTGAGATTTGTTTTCTATTTGTTTCCAGACAAGGTTAAAGCGGCACAAGAAAGTTTTGAAGACTAGAGATCCAATTATTGTATCTGTAGGATGGAGGCGTTACCAGACAACCCCAGTTTATGCCATTGAGGATAGCAATGGAAGGCATCGAATGCTTAAGTACACTCCAGAACACATGCATTGCCTTGCTATGTTTTGGGGCCCTCTTGCTCCTCCCAACACTGGGGTTGTAGCTGTTCAGAATTTATCAAACCATCAGGTCTGGTGCTTACATTCCTTTCTGTTAAATAATCCTTCTTTAAAGTCTTGTCAAATCATGGGATCTTTACTTTTGTAGTTTATTCCTTTTTTTTTCTGTGTTATTGTTTTGCTTAGTGCCTGAGAGGATGTATTATGTTTATCAGGCAACATTTAGGATTACCTGCCACTGCAGTTGTGCTTGAGTTTAATCATGCAGCAAGGATAGTGAAGAAAATCAAATTGGTTGGTTATCCATGCAAGATATTCAAGAAGACAGCACTTATCAAGGAAGGTCTGTGAAGTAGCTCGGTTTGAAGGCGCAGCTATTCGAACAGTCAGTGGGATTAGGGGGCAGGCAGGCCTAGAAGGTCTGTGAATTGTCACATTGAGTTAGTGACATACATTATACTGATGGTTTGTTTTGGTAGTTACAGCAGTTGGATACTTATAACTTACCATGTATTTTATCCTAAGTTATTTATAAATCTGGCAGGTCGCAAAAGAAGAAATAGGTAATCAAGCAAAAAGGAAGGGTGGTTATAGCTTATGACATCATGGAATTCATTACAGATACATGGCCTGATGTAAGTAATTTTAATTGTTGGTTGTTTGGCATTCTAATTATGTAATATAATTTAAACATATGCATTGCTGACAGTGGTGAAAAGAAGCAATTAAAAGGGAAAATTTGAGTTTTCAAGTTTCAGTAACATAATTTCCATTCAATATTCTTCATTTGTTCGAAACCCATGCATATTTTAATTTGGTTAAGATTTATAAGTAAAAAAAATTTATTTTATTAAAATCAAATCCATCCTTTAAATATACAAATGAGAAATATTTTTTTAGTAATGTGATCAAATTTTAAATAATTTATGTAGCAAAAATACCTACATGCACTCAGAAAAGTTTAAATAATTTTAAAATTATATTAATTTAAATTTATTCCTCTAAAATATGTTTTATGAAATATAATAATTACAAAAGAATATTTTTTTAACAAATTAATTTTGACTGAAATAATTTAAAGATTCATATTGAAGTTGCAACAATCAATTAATCAATTAAATCAAAATATCATTGAATCTAATCTACATTTAATTATCAAATCAAGATTTAGTTGATTATTAGTTTGATTTCTAAAATAAAAGATGTAAATAGTAATCAGCAAGTGCATATTTTTCTAACAAATTAATTTTGAATTAAATAATTTAAAGATTCATATTGAAATTGCAACAATCAATCAATTAAATCTATCATTGAATCTAATCTACATTTAATTATCAAATCAAGATTTAGTTGATTATTTAATTATCAAATCAAGATTTAGTTGATTATTTAATTATCAAATCAAGATTTAGTTGATTATTAATTTGATGGTTGGTTAGTATTTTGAATCGAATTCTATTGTTCTTGATGAGCAGTGAAATTATGATGACAAGAGATGAATTTTGTGCACCAAAGATACCAACTCTGGTTGATCTTTGCGTTCAGAAAGAGTGATATATAATGTAAGTACCTTGGAAATGTTGGTTATGTTGATGAGCATCTGCTTGAGCGAATCTTACCTCACTGCACAGTTGACCACAAAGGTAAGATGGTCTCTTCTTGTTGTTCTTGTTGACTGTCAATGAAGTTTGAACAAGAATGAAGTGCCTATCTAATATGCTTGATATAATCATTTTATAATAGATTTACAAAGAATATCTAATAAACTAAATATTTTAAATTAGATTTTCAAAATTAAAATATCTTTAACAGTAAAGGTTTTCTTTTTTAAAATCATACTATAAGCAATCTATGTTGCAATAGATCTACGGATAACGTTCAAATTTTCCTTCTTCACCCTGGATTCACCTGCTTTTTGTTCGAAAGAGAATTCAGATTGGAAACCTTGGAAAGTCTGTCACTTGATAACGAGGTAAGGTTTTGGTTTAGTTCTCAGTTTTGTTTGATCAGATGATGACTTTTTATTCCAAAGTTTGCTATTTTTGTCTGTCTGCTTTTTTTTATCATGTAAAAAAGGGTTACTTTAACATTCAGAAGTGTCTGGCTTTTATTTTTATTTTCTTGGTCATATTTGTATATGGTTTTAAACTTTTGATTATTATCCTCCCAATTACAGAAATGAACGAGATGAGTGAACAAGGGTTTCAATCTGATAGCACCTATCCTGGGAGGACAAACATTTCTGAACCTGAACCTAATATGTTAAGAGTAATAGTGGTGGAAGGAAATGCAATGGATTCCCATTTCTTACTAGACGCTTAATATGACAATAGGATGGTGTATGGAATGACACAACTCAATGGAGTTCAGCATCAACATAGTCTTGATATTGGTGTTTCAAATCATATTAGTGTTACAGTTTCATCTAATGCAATTGGCATCCCCTTCATTCATAGCTTTGGCTCTTGGGGATCTTTGATTCAAGGTAAGATATCTGTTTTTCTTATTCTACTTCCTTCCACTTCTTGCTTCCATTTCTAAACCAGTTACTTACAACTAAAGCATCTTTTTTGAAAGTGTTTTCAACCAAGAAATTATGTTTATGTTTCTTATGTTTTTTTTATTCCATGCAATTATGTCATATTTTCTTTAAATCCTTGACATGGTGAATGAATTTGGTCTTCTGACAGCTCCAACTCCCAGTGCTAATGTAAGTTCATTAGAGAATTCAAGAATGAACTCTCCACAGATATCATGATACAACTGGAAGTAGAAGGAGCCACAAATTTGCCCATCAGCACTACCATCATCATGCACCGCCTGTGCAAGTGCAAGAGATGAGAGGTCACTCTAACTTTCATGCTCGTAGAGGTAACATGCATAGAGGTCACTCCAACTTTCATGCTCGTAGAGGCAACATGCATAATCATCCTGCTAGAGGTCACTCCAACTTTCATGCTCCTAGAGGCAACATGCATAATCTTCCTCCTAGGGCCTTTCGTCAAGAAGTTGCTTCATTCCGTGACCATCATAGTGATATACAATTGGACATTGACGACATGTCATATGAGGCAAGTATGTTATGTATTGTCTAGTGTATTTTGCTATGAATGTGGATTGGCTATAGGTCTAAGTGACTATGAAAACTTTAATTTTCTAACTCTTTGTAATTCCACTACAGGAGCTTCTTATATTAGGTGAACGGATTGGCAGCGTAGAGAGGGGTTTGTCCGAAGAAATTATTGCAAGCCAAATGCTAACAAAAACTTATCTACTGCCTAATAACTTGGAGGGATCAACTTCTGAGGAACTGGAAATCGATCTTTGCATAATATGTCAGGTATCAAATGTATTATTTTATAGTATGTACTATTAGAAACATGTTTTCCTCTTTCTCCTGTTAATTGCATTACTTATGCATGACATGATATGATTTCACAGGATGAATATAAGAACGAAGAGGAGATTGGAATTCTTCAATGCGGACATGAATACCATGCAGATTGTGTAAGGAGATGGTTACAAGAGAAAAATGTATGTCCCCTATGCAAATCAAAAGCATTGGCTATTGGATAGATGAAAAAAAAAATTCATTGTTCATGCATCCTCCTTCATGTTTTGTTGTGTATGAAGTAGTACATACCTAACATTGTTGTAATAATGAGTAATACTGAATAAACTCATTGGTGTAATAGTTAATACACATCTGGTTACATGGCTTTCACTTTTTTTTTTATAAATTATATATTGGATTCAAATTATGATATAATATTACTTTAAAATATTAACTTCTAAAAAAAAGAATTGATATTTAAAGAAATTACAGAATATTAGCTTAAACAAACAAATATACATGAATATTACATTAAACAAACAAATATAAAGAATATTACATTAAACAAATAAATATCTAAGAATATTATATTAAGCAAATAAATATCTAAGAATATTAGCTTAAACAAATAAATATCTAAGAATATTAGGTTAAACAAACAAATATTTAAGAATATTAGCTTAAACAAACAAATATTTTGTTACCCTTTCTAGAATAAAAAAACAATTTTGGAATTAGAATTATACAGAATTTTCGGAATTATATATATATATATATATATATATATATATATATATATATAAAAGCACATTAGTGTATGTTGAATTGTTTTCTCTATCTTATTTATTTAAGTAATTTTTAACATTATATTTAGATTAGGAATTTCATAATTTGTAAGATATTAAAATATTAAAATTTTTAATTAATCTCATTTTAATTTTTTTTTATTTTCCAATTGTTCTATTTGGATAAAGTTATTAAATTTTTTTTTTGATAAAATATTCTGATTACCGCCAAATGCAAAAAAAAAAGAAACACATTAAACCATTATTAATAATTAAAAAATATGAAAATATTAATAATATTTTTTAGTCCAACTTGATAAATGTTATTATTAGTAAAAGTTACTTAATAATTTTTTTGTTAACTTTTCAATCACTGTCGATTAAAAGCTTTTTCATGTAACATTAGTCAAAACTATTTCTACTTAATGTTGGTTTCTTATTTTTCTATGCCAATGTTAAGAAAAAAAATCTTAATAAATTATTGTCAAAGAATATTACTGATGCCAATAAAAAAATCACTACAAATATTAATAACAGAGACATTAATAAAAAATTAGTTGACATTCACCAAGAATAGTTTGTTCGATATTAGTTGAGAAAATTTTATGTAATATAAAACAATAAATAATAATGATTTACACCAACAATAAAAAAAGATTTGACAGTATAAATAAAAAATAGCTCATATTATCATTAATAAAA
Source organism: Phaseolus vulgaris (assembly GCF_000499845.2). Classification (NCBI taxonomy): domain Eukaryota; kingdom Viridiplantae; phylum Streptophyta; class Magnoliopsida; order Fabales; family Fabaceae; genus Phaseolus; species Phaseolus vulgaris. The sequence continues at coordinate 34,941,969 of NC_023750.2, read as the reverse complement.
TAAACCTTAATCGACATTAACTAAAAGGTAGTTCTTCTAAGATCAAGTAGGAAAATCCTTATTATTAACGTTGAACGAAAAATGACTTTAATTTATATTGTTCAAAATATAACAAAAAATAATTTTAGTTGACATAGAAAAATGTGTTTAACATCACTTGAAAAATGTTGGTAATGTAGGCCAAGAAAACTCTAACTAATGTTGCTTGAGAAATTACTATAACCTAACACTAACAATAACATAAATGTCAATTAAAAAGTAAACATGATCAACTTTAGTTTGAAAGAAATCTTAGATTAATAAAACATGTTGAGACTATGACACATAAATCTTGATCAAGTCAATTCTATTTTGATCTTAATTAAGTTAACAATACTTCTATCAAAATCAAGTTGAGAAGACAATAAACATAAATTAAAAAATATAAAAAAAAAAGTTAATATTCTTAATTTTTTAGGTAAAATTTGAAATGTTTTAACTTTAATAAATCAAAATACTTTTAAAATTTTAAAATAATTTCAATATATTTTTCCAAAATTTACATTATTTTATTATAGAAATTTTCAATTTTTTCTATAAAATTAATCTAGTTTCAAGTCAATGATGAATGCTGCTAAAAGTTTGTTCTTTATCGTTGATAATTCTATTGCATTCAATGGGAGAATTAAAAGTGTTATTGGATGCAATAGAGGGTATATTTCTTTCAAATACCTTGGTGTTCCCACTTTTGTAGGTGCTCCCAAGTTTAGATATCTCCAACCATTAGTTGATAAGGTGAAATCTAAGTTGGCTTCTTGGAAAGGCAAAGTCTTAAGTATGACGAGGATGGTTCATTTAGTCAATTTAGTTATTTTTGGTTTTATGGCTTATAACTTCCAGATATATAAATAATATGTGAATCTGCTTAAAGATGTAGATAAATGTATTAGACATTTTATATGGATTGGTGCCAAGATTGGTATGGTTAATGTTAATTGGGACATTGTTTGCAATCCTAAATTAGACGGTGGTTTGCAAGTTCTTGATTTTCAGGTGGAAAACAAGGTTTATCTCCTTAGATTGACATTAATTTTTTCTTATAGTTATAGGCCCTAGTATGTCGTTATGAGAGCTAGGTTCTTTAAAAACAAGTATTTGAAAACCCCTACCTATCATTCATCTTCGATTTGGCCTGACATAAGTGATTTTTGTGACACAATTCTTGAAATACTTTTCGAACTCTTGGTAAGTGATGAAGACCTGAGAGATTGAGCATTCTCTAAACTAGCCCAACCTTCTCGAAAGATGACCCGGAGCATGACACACTTGAATTTGAATTAAGAAGAAAAACTATGTTTGAGTGATTAGTGAGCTTTATCTCCTAAATTGTTCTTGGTCTTATCTTGAGAGTAGTGCACCTCAAGTAGCGACTCTTCACCACTTATCTTGGAGTCTCCTCCCCCTCCAAGTGGCGTGATCACACCTTCATCATCCTAAGCTTCTCTTTCCTTTCATCTTTTTATTTTCCATTCCTTTATGTTCTTGTGTTCATATTTTTCTATATGGTTTCCATCTTCTTTCTTTTCCTTATATGCTCTTTAATTTCGCACCTCTTCATCATCAACAACATATAATTGTATTTTCTCTTTGCCCTCTAGAAGTGAACCTTCACACTTACTTAACTACTTGGTTAAGTTCGTGTCCAATAAGAATCTTCTTTGGGTTTCTCATATTTGTTTAAAATCAAAACCATAAACAAAGTGCAACCCATAAAAATGTGCAATTCTAAAATCAACTCGCATCAGTAAGAGAGATCTCATTAAATTTTGGAATGATTTATGGTATTTTCTTGTCTGTATATCTATCATTACATGTGTCCTTTATCAAGAGAGGATTAATCTTTCTTCTAATGTTGAGCATGGTTGGAGGGGGTACTACTTGGAATATTTCCTTTATTCTTAACAAGATTCCAAATATTCAAGATATTATGCATATGGCTCTCTTTTGTTTGTCTGATATCCCTAATTGGGTGTTGGAGGATAGTGGCATCCTTAGTAAATAAACTACTAAAGATTTCTTCTCCTCTTTTGCTCTTTTTAACCCCTTCAAAATATTTAGTCCTTTGGAAAATCCAACACAATAGGCTTCTTGCTTATAAGGACATTTAAAAGAGAGGAGTTATGTTATGCTTTATGTGTACTTTGTGCTAGAAACACAAGGATTTCATTCGTTTTTTTTATTGTTTGTATGTATTTTATCTTTGGACTTGGATACAAACTGTCTTTCGTGATTTTACTAACCTTTCACCTTTAGGTATTATTTCTTTTATTAAATTTTTCGAGAGCCCTCTTGTACCGGTCAATACTGGACGAGTCAGTCTTGGCCTTGACGACCGTCCGACCATGTCAAAAACATCTCAAGACACTTAATAAATTATAACAACGACAATTACAAGAGCACTTAATAAGTTATATTCATGTCTCTGAGTATGCGAGAAATATCTCCGACAAATCAGCTAAATACTGATTAACTGAAAGATATCAAAGATATTTTTCAAATATGCCAACATACTCATGTACCAATATATCTCCCTATAAATTAGGGATCTCGCTACCATCAGTGAACAACTGACATTCCGCCCATCATGACAAGGACCCATGATTAACACTATAAATAAACCTTTTATAGAGGTGTAAGGTATCATTTTACAAATACACATTGTTTACACAGAGTACTTACTTGATCGTTTGAGTACCTTTTTAGGTCAACCCCGACAGAGTACCAACATTTGAGGAAGGAATCTCGAAGGAAGGAGCAAAGAGATCACCGACACGTTAGCAATTGTACACCCCGTTCCAAGTACTATCTAGGCCCTCTTTGCCTATACAGGTACACCTCTGATCAAGCACGTTAGGCTTGAAAATATCACTTTTTCTTTATGAATGACCTAGAGGATGAGGTATCATGTGAGGTTCCAACAAGTAATTATCATTGATTCGGTCACGGAGTGCATTAGAATGTCATGTAATGCTTTCAATAAAAAGATGCATAATGATATCCCTGACTTTTCTATTTTGAAGTTTTTTTTTTGTATAAGCATTAAGCCTTTTAAGGGCTTTATACCGGTGCAAGTGGTTTGGAAATTCCCTAATGTTGGTTGTATCAAATCAAATATTGATGGGTCTACCAAAGGCCCTTCAAGTGTTGTTATTTGTGATGGGATCTTCACAAATAGTTATTGTCAAAAGAGAGTATATTGGAAGTTTTTCTGTATATTGAGAGATTCAAAACTCCTTGTATCCTGAGATTGTGTTTGTTATTCTTGCATTGAGTTTGCTATTGTTGTTGGTCATAAGAGACTTTGGAGAGTGACTCTTCTTTGCTTTGTTAAGCTTTTTCCTCTACTATTTTGGTTCCTTGGTCTATTAGAGGGAAATGGAGAAAGTGTTTGAAAATTTTATATGGTACCCTATGTTACTACTTGTATTAGTTTGGACCTTTTCAATAACATGTTATAATCTTTCTTTTCTTTTCTAATAATATGTTTTATGTGATAATAGATGATGAAAGAATTTTTAGATATCAACCTAATTGAAATGTAAAAATTCATGATAATACTAAATATAAAATTTATAAAAAATAAATTTTCAAAATTCTCTATTCAATAAAAGTCAATAGTATAGTAAACAAATTCTATATCTACCTTATGTCATTCTTAAATTTGATACCACTTACACCGATCAAATTCTATTTCTCTCTCACAAGTAAAAAAAAAAATATTGGATTTTTTTTCGCAAGACACTTCTCGTTGTTTTCGTCATTATTATTTTTTATATTTTCAAGACCTCTCAATTTTTTTAGTTAATATCGTCTTTAATGTTACTTTTTTAATTTAAACTTTCTTAAATATGTTAACTTGATGTTTTTGCATTATTTTTCTTCGATTTAAACTGTTCGTTTCCACTCTAAATTGCAACTGCTTATTGTTTTCAGTTTATTTATTTAAATTAATTACATGTACCAAAATATCTCTTTTAATTTTAAATTTTATTTTAAACAAATATATACAAAATTATTCTAAAATAAATAAAATTAATACTCAATTTTAAAAAATACACTGTAATTAACATTTATCAGATCACTGAAAAGAAAATTAATTAATATTCTCTAAAATAATTTTTGGGGTTTGACAATTTCTATCCTTTTTCGATCTAACCCAAACAACACAAAATGATTTGACTTTTTCCAAATACAACTTAAACCACTTGTCAAATTATTTTCTCTTGCCAAAAGCAACATAATGCATTTAATTAATTTGTTATTCTTTTAGTTTTATATTTAATGGCCCATAGTTTGAAGTTTTGTTTTTAGCTGCAAGTAGCTTGGAGTATTACAACATCCTTAAAGACATAATAAAAAAAAAATAAAAAGTGAGATAAGTCGTTTTGACTTAACAGAAAACGAAGGAATCACTTAATGTTCATCACTTAAAATATTTTTATACACAAAAAAGGACAAAAGAAACTAAACTAAGAAGGTGTTACTCATGGTGTCATCATTTGCTGGTTTGTCTCAATTGTTTTTTTTTTCTAATTCATATAGAGTTAATATAAAGATTTGGAAGACTCTAACAATTTGCATAAAATTATGTATCATGCTTCACAACTTGCTAACCCTAAAGCTACCATTATATATTTGTGTGTTGTTGTTAAGAGTAATAAATAAACTCAATGGCTAAAGTATAGTTTGGTTATAATATATACATGTATGTATATTCTAATGCTCACAAATATGAGTAACATTTTTTAATAGTTCTTTTTTAGTCCTTATTAAAAAACATGGTAAGTTTAATATTAAAATAATAAAAATATTAGTTTAATTAAGGGCAAAATATATGTTTAAATTAAGGTAATTATTTTTTATAAGATAATTATACATATTATTTCTATTTTTAATTCAATAATATAATTTTTAACACTTTTTATTGAAAATAATTATAATTTTTTAGATGTTTATAATTTATTCCTGGTATTTTTATTTTAGTAATATAATTTTGGATGATTGTAATGATTTATTTTTTAAAAGTATAGATTTCATTTCTAAAGACAAAATTAGTAGAATGTGTTTTAAGCATTTTAGAATTATTAAGTATACTATATTATATTGAAAATATTTATAATGTAAAAAACATTTTTTTTATCTCAACACAATTTATAATATATTTTGTCTCCAATATTTTTTACATATAACATGATAAATATATAACTATTAAAAAATTTATATGGGATAATTTTTATTTAAATAAAATTTTATAAAAAAATAGTCATTATTCTAAAGACTAAAATGAAAATTATTGTTTATAATATATTAAAAAGTAAAAAATTATAAGTGATTATTTATTTATATAAAAAAATATTAAACTTAGTTGAATGAAAACAAAATAAAATCTATTTATATGGACTAAAAAAACATTTAAATTTTTAGGAAAATAAAGAGAACAAAATATAAATTATTTTTTGTCAAAAAAAAGAAAATGGCAATTCAAGGATAAGTACATTATTTTGTGCTCTTAATTGATTAATCTATGATGATAACATTAAATATGAAAAATTCCATCCTTGAAGTTGATGTGATGAAACATAGGAAAAGAGTTATCCAATTAATTTGGCGGCTAAATGATCAATTTGTTTCTATGTATATAAAATGATGAAATCTCATTTGGTTAGAATATTCAAACATAAACAAACATAATTTATAATTACTTATTACTACGTATTGATACGTGTTTTTTAAAAACATTGTGGTACCCACTATTGAAGACAATCTGTGGTCAACTAATTTTAAATAGATTTGATGAAGGCAGAATGACTAGTTATGTTAAAATATTTATGAACAGAAAAGTTTAACTATTTAAATTTTATTTTGTAAAAATCTATATTATCTTTTTAAATTATTCTTTAAGAGATTTATTTATTAGGGTACATGTAAGGTTTTTTTTTCATTTTTTTTTTTTGGGTTGTGCATGATAAGTGCTTTCCATAGGAATATGTGTTTAAGTATATAGTTTATATGGGGGGAAAATGATTCTCTGTTTTTTTTAAGTAAATTTGAACTTCTTGCGTTAAACTCAAACTTATTAAAACTTTGTTGAGTTATTAAACGGAGAAATTATGTGAAAGAATATTGTTAGAAGAGTTTGGGATTATAAAATAGAATTATATACGTTTTTGCATTGATAGTTGAACTTGGTTTTGTAACCTAATTGTTAAATTTGAGGTGTTTAGTTGAGTTTGGAATTCTACATAAATAAATATTTTATTAATAATCGGTTCAGTGATGTCAAAATCTTCAACATTTTTTAGGCAGTGAGGAAAAGAGTTCATGTGAGGATTTCATCTAATAGATTGGGGTCAAGGAAAATTTGTGCCCTGTGGTCAGATTTTGCTCACTGAATTTATTTTGGTTGACCGGATTTAAAAAAAAAACAAGTTTTATAATGTGTTTCTATAATTAAATCAACGTGGTTATTATATATATATATATTTAAAATTTGTATAGAAAATATTGAATTTATATATTTAGTTTATTTGTTTTATTTTATTATATGAATTATATTGTATAGAAAATGTAGTTGTAAATAATGAATTGTGAAGCATATCCTCACTAATGACATAACTTTATGTGTTGTACAGTGTTGAATGTATTGTAAAGGATTATTTTGACCTTACTAATTTATATATTTTATATATGTTGAAAAGTTATACTAATTTATATATTTTATATATGTTGAAAAGTTATAATTGTTTTATGTGATGTATTATGTTGATTTTTATGTTAAAAATGCATTCTTGATATATCTTAGGGTTTGAAAAAGTATATGATTGCAGGTCTATTCTAAAGAGGTTCATTCTCAAAGAAACAAAGAAAATCTTATGCATGCAAGCTGACTGTTAAGGCATCTAAGAAGGTGTTTTTTATCGACAAAGAATTAAATCCATTGAAAGTAACACTTTCAGGAGTGTTCTGAGCCTTACACAAATCAATCCTCATAATCCTACATACTACACTTACAAACCACCATATGGGTAATCCAACTGGATTAACCAAACACCCTTCCTGCTGCACTTAGCTCTAAAAATTATATAACTTATACTAGAAGAGAAACATTTACTTTTACAATGTTTATTGCACCTTCATCTAAGAAGGTGTAGCTTGTAACAAAGAGAGTAATTTCTTTGGGTGTGCGGTTGGAGATATGTAAGGCCTTTAATATGTCAATGAAAGTTGCAAGTACACTCAAAGTTCATACATCCATAATCAACTTTAAAATTAAACACATATCCCTAATCAGTTTTGCTTCCAGCACTTGATCCTATTACTTGATTCTATTATTTTATTAGGTGATGAAGCACCAGTCACTATTCCTCTAACTGGATCTTGCCATTGCTTGAAAAGATCCTAAATGAGTTCCTGTCTATGAACTTGGGCCCAGACTAAACCAACCTACTTTGTAATTTCAAGATAATCTTGAGAAGCCACAACCTGCAGTTTTAACACACCATTATTATTTAAATAGCTAAAGAAAATGTCAGTATTTCTCCCATACACTTTTACATTAATTTTCAATGCAACATTTGCAAGGTACTGCTAGCTCATTTTAAACACATGCTTAATCCAACAACATTGTGAAACTAGTCCAAGATTGTCTCACATATACATTTGAGGTCACCTACACAAAAAATAATACAAAATTAAGATATTTTCACATATACGTGTGCATAAAAAAAACAAGTTACAACGATCACAGTCAATGCACCAACCATAAAGAGATCCATTATTGTTAGGCAAAATAATAATGAGCAAATCAGGCTCCCTTCCCTGAAGCTTATTCTTTGCATCATGATAACGGGTTTTCAGATCTTTCTCCACTTGATCAGGGCGAGAACTAACCGGTGTGACAATTGGCTCGGGATTAAATGTCTGATCACATGAAACAAATGAGTCAAGCAATCAAGCAAGCTGCATGCAAAACAAATTGATTAAAGAGGATGTATACAAACCATGCCAGATATATAACACTTGATTAAAGAGGATGTATACAAACCATGTCATGCCAGATATATAGCACATCTGAGCAAGTTCATAGCAAAAGCCACGGGAAACACTATCTTGAACACTCTTTGAAAAATTTATGCAGAACCAGTTGTTAACAGTACCCCCATTCTCCATTTTCTGAAAGAAATAGAAAATTATTATTCATAAAAAAGAAAAGTTAAGAAATAATCTAATTGCAAAAAAACAAGCCAGACATCCCTAATAAAGTCATTCAAAAGACAAACACCTTGTAACCATGCATGTATTAGAATTTCACTCAAACTTAAAAACTAATTAACCTAATATGGCTCACATCTTTAAACCATTAAAGATAAAAAAAAACACACATTTTATATTATTATCATATAATGTACACAAGTACCTTGTTCATCATGTTCCATTGCCCAACTTGAGGAAGACAATCCTTCTCTCTACCCGTGTTATGATACTTGAGCTGAAAGAAACATAAAATCAATGGTATTATGAATAATTTATATTCATCTCTTTCTCAAAGGAGTATACATGATAAAATAAGAGAGGATAAGGTGCAGAGGGGAATAATTTACTCTAAACTAAAACTATACTAAAATTCCAATGGAGGCCTTCATGAATGCTGCGCAAGAAGTCATTAGTGGAATCATCCAAACAAATTATTTCTAGTATAAATCACCGGTAATGTAATTGCTGGAAATCTGAAGTTTAATAATAATAATAATAATATAAATACAATGTATTATTTCTAGTCTTTAATATTTATGGTAGTTTAGACTATTTTTTTACATCCTTTTCAGTAAAGTTTAATTTTAATTTTTAAATTAAAATAGAAAAACATTTTAAGGAACTAAAACAAAAAACTAAAAAGAAAATTTTATAAAGACCAAAAACAATTTTTTAATAAAACCTAAATCTCTCTTAGTGGATTACCCATTTGGAGCAGATGAAGTTTATGCTGAAGCTAAAATCGAAGTCCAAACTTTGATTAAGGAATCCAATTGTGTTAACAGTGAAAGCTTGATCTGTTTGAAAATTGTTTACTATTTTATATTTTCAGAGAAGGGAATCTGAAACGGGTGGAGTGCATTATAGAGAATCTGAAGGTAAAAGATACAATACCTCAAGCCATCTAGGAAAGCCAAAGCCACCTCTTGGACTATATTCAGGTGCATGTCCATCATTCTTGACTATTGAGATGCCTTGACAAGTAATTTTATATATAGCCTTATCTTTTGTACTTCTGTTAGTAATAAGCAAGAACGAAGTGTCCATGTTCTGGAGGACTAAACTGTTTGGGCTGAGAGTGGCTTCTGGAACATAACATAAATCTTCAAGAACAGATCTTATTTTCTCATTTGATTTCATAATCACCCCAAACTCCTTTCTCCTTATTGATCTATCAATATGAGAAATTTTTACATTGAATTTACACTGGACAAATTTGTGATCACTATCAGTCACATCCATGCAAGCATCATACCTGTCAAAGGTTTCAATGATGACAAACTGTACCAACAGGAAAAACAAAAAATAGAAAAGCAATAGTGGTGATCAAGTAACATGTTGTAAAATTGATGACAGAACAGGGTAATCTAAACTGCACTCATAACAGAACTTACAGCAATGATAGCCAGTTTACTATGTGATAGTGACTTCAAGATTCAACTAGTCTTACAGACATTCAACTAAATGTCAAAATTCAAGATGGCATGTAATATTCTAAATAGACAAACAGGAAAACATGATTACTTTACTCACCTGATCAATGAAATGCTTAATAACATGTCTGAAACTCTCAATAGAAGTTTTCTCAAAGACCTTCTTTAGGTGTTTAAGTGGAGCTGTCGCTAGCTCAGAAAAAGATATATGATAGCTCCATTGTGCAAAGTTGATGGCATTTCATGTGTTCTTCTTGAATCAAAGTAGTAAAAGTGATGCGGAAGCAATGGGTGAGTGAAACAAAGCCCTCCTAGGAGTTGTGTTGGCTTTGAAGGTGCATGATGAGTGTGGTGTTTGAGTGGTTCGACCAGCTCAAGGGAGAAAGGTGAAAGGATTGAAGTTTATAGCCTAGATTTCTAGGAGAAGTAAAGCTAGTGCACAAAAATGGCAGCATAACCTTACTCAATTAAACTTGAAAATACAAGGTGTAGGCTCCTCCTTTTATAGGCTAAGGAGGACCATAATGCAACCCTAATGCTAGCCAAATGAAATGTAAATGTGAAGCACATGGGTGCACATGGCACATGGGTGCACAAATGAGCACATGGGGAGGGGTGTGTCTAGTTTTTATGCTCACCCCCTCCATGGTCTTTCTAGAATGTTCACACAAATATGCTTTCTACACTACTCTAATTACTAAGCACCCCTAATGGGCCTTTATGTAACAATTACAAAGGTCTTCTCTTTCCAAAACCGTAGCTTTGACCCATGTGTATGTGAAGCTAGACGGTCTAGAAGGAATCCTCATCATGGCCTAGACGCTCCTTATGTAGCCGCTCCTCATCATGGCCTAGACGCTCCTCTTCATGGGCTAGACGCTCCTCATCATAGGCTAGACCGTCTAGTCTTAGAGGCTTGGCTTTCATCGTGTGGTGAGCTTGGGCCCTCCTCCATCATCCCCTCCCTCTTGAAAAGGATTTGTCCTCAAATCCAAAGCTTTTGCTTTTGAGGGGGCTTGTTGTGGCTGGATGGTGTCCATCATCTCCTCCTTCGGGAAAAGATCTATCCTCAGATTTGCTAACTTGATCTCGGATAGCAGCCTCTTGCTTCGTCAAGGTGTGTCCTCCCGGATCAAATATCAACCTATGAGAATCTTGAAACAAAGCAAAGGAGTTAGAGTGAGTATTTGGAGAACAATTAATTGTGTGATGTTGCCATCTTTGTTTTTCTCTTGTTTTGGTCAACTTCTCACAATGCTTCCCTTTTGATGGTTGTAGGTGCCTTCTAATCCTCTTATGTTTTCTAAAATTTCCAAAAGTAGTTACTTTTTCCTTAGGCATAATCCCTTTAGGAAATGGTGACAACTTTAAAAAGGCAAGAGGACTATGTTCACATACAACTTCAAATGGAGAGATATGAGTAATCTTGTGGACTACTCCATTGTATGCATGATTATAAGGAAAAGGATTCTTATCCCAAGAATTGTGGATGTCCCTCATGATTTCGTGAAGCATGGAAGGGAGAGCTATGTTTTCAAATTTTGGAGCTCTATCCCTTATTTTTGAAAATAAATCATGGAGGCTTGTCACTTTTCTTAAGAAGAGTTTATCCACTTCCATGAAAATGGAATCAAAACCTTTTATTGTCCTAGGAAGATCTAATATGAAATTTAGGCTTATGTCTTCCCAAGGATCATTTGCAAAAGGTGAAGGAGTATAGAGTTCATGAGACATCGCCTTAGATGTATTTTTAAAACACGGAATGTATCTAGGGTAATGTCTTTGAACATCTTTTCTCATGGGTGACATTAATTTTCCTTTTAAAAGCTCTAGAGTTTTATCAACTCTAATTTGACCCATGAGTTCTCCTTCATGAAGAATTTCTCTTTTATGTGTGAAGGTAGTCTCGTTGATACAACCTTTGTTCATGGAAATTTCAATTCTTTGCAAAGGTTGTCTCAATAAGACATGACAAGTTTCTTTAGGCACTACTTCACATAAAAAATTGTCTTTGTAGATGCCTATAGATGACTTGACCTTCACTTGGTGATATCTTGGCATGTATGTAAAATAATCTACTATATTTTTATCTATGCAAACCTTTTTTAAGGATTCTTCTTTTTTTTCTAGGCTTGCAAGTGTTCCTTTACAAAAGGTAAGGCTAGGTTTTTCAACAAGAGGTATATTTTCAAATGTATTTTCAACTTTTCCTTCTTGTTGAATGACCTTGTGGGAAGGAACACTCTTCTCCCACGCCTTTTGTTTCCCAAGGTTTTTCTCTTGCTTTTCTATTTTTACATTTTCTTCACTCTCACTAGCTTCTTTTTCTTGGCTACTATTCTCATCTTTGTCCCTTAAGATCATAGATCTTTCATTGAAACATTGAGATGCTAATTGATCATTGCCAAGGTATTCTAAACATGGAATTTCTCTAGCTGGAGTGTGAGAGATATGCTTGATTAGGTTTTCTTGTCTCTCTTTCCTAGCTCTCCTAGGGAATTGTTGATGATATTCATTTTTCCGAAGACTTTCTTCCCCAAGATAATCATGATGTTTAGAGCTAGATGCATGAGAATGTAATTTTTTTGAAAATTGAGACTTCTCATTCTTTGCTTTAGTCAAAACATTAAGTTTAGTCTCACTCTCCAATTGTCTATAAGCAATTGATTGCACAGTTTGTGAAACTTCTTTCAAAAGAGTTTTTAAAGATTTTAATTCACTTCCAATAGACTTTGTAGAATGAGAAGAAGAAGGCATGGCTAAAGCTTTGTGTATACAAGTATTTTACCTTGAGAAAACTTAGGAAAGTCAAAGAAGGTAGTTTTCCAGGTAAGGGAGGTGAGTCACAAAGGACTACTTAAATACCAAGCCTTTGCCTTAGCCAAAAACTATCCCTCAATGTCTTCACACAAAACTTTCTCTTAGTAAACCACTTAGAACACAATTAAGTTGAGAAATAAATGCAAGAAAACAATGCAAGCTAACTATGCAATCAAAGCTAGTCGGTTTAGCACACAAATTAAACAAAAATAAACATGCAAAACGTAGCTATGAAAGCAAAAGAAAAGCAATTACAAACAAGTAACAATTACTAAGCAAAAATGCTATACTATTCGGCCCTAGGTGAGGCTTCTTGGACACTTTGAGCCCTTGAAGACACACTCACCGTCTAAACGTAATTAACAAGGTAATTAACAATAAACCAAGTTGCAAAGGAAATAAGAGAAAACTCCCTTTGTTGTTCCTCCTTTTGGTTAGTGCACTTCTTTGTTGTCTTGATTGTTGATCTCCTAAGTGTTTGTAGTGTTTGTTTCAAGAAAGCTTGTTTCGGCTTTGGCTTTGTCTCCTCCTTAGAATGTTGGCTTTAATTCTCCAATTTCCAGCACCTATTCACAAAGGCTAAACCTTAAACCAAGTCAAATTCCATGCACATAAGCACCAAGGGAGAAATTAAATTCCAGCACCCAAAAAGAGAGGTCAAGGAACAAAAGCAAGAAACAAATTTAATTGAAAGAAAACAGTACCACCAAAAGGATTTATAATATGACAACTTAGAAAGAGATTCAAGAAATTAAAGCAAACAATTAAAGGTACTCAATAAAAGGTTGGCACACAAAAGAATTCCTAAAGAAAAGCACTAGATTAGATGACCAAATAAAAAAAACAGCACCACTGGAAAATGTTGTGGGCCAGAAAACGTGTTTGTTCCCCGATTTATGCTGATCTGTATTTTTGGAATTTGGCTCTGAAATTTGTTATGCAAGATATTCAGGATCTTATCTAAAATCTGGCTTTGGATTCACTCAAAACGGATGCACCATTTTTTTTAATAAATTTTGCAAAATTGGTGTTCGGTTAGGCCAGCTGGAGCGCTCAAGATTTGCACTCTGATTTTGTAAGATTTATCATTTTTTTTCTGTTGCTTCTTTTGACCTCATTCTTTTTTTGTCTTTTCTATAACACTTTAAACTTGCATTTTCCAGAAAATCAGAATTTTCCTATGGGTGGAAATATTTTTCTGGGTTAAAACAGCCAAAACAGAGAAGGTGTAAACAGGGGAATCTGAAAACTGGAAACAAAAACAGCAAGATACCAAAGTTTAGACACAATGGAAATTTGTGAAATAGAATTGTGTATGATCTAAACACAATATGAACTCAAACTAAAAATAAAAAAGGCACCAAAGGAGCAAAGAACAGCAGATTCAAGCAAAATAAAGAGACCCAAAATCAAGAAACAAATAAGCCAAATAAAAGGACTACTATGAATTGTTGACAATATGGATGAACATGACTTGACAAAACATGTATAGATTCAGAAAATTAAAGACTCAAAGCATAATATGAAGCAAAATAATGAAAGCAATAAAGACTCAAAGCCTAAAACAAAATAGCAACACAAAGGTGTATGGAATCCTATCACAAATTGCACAAGAACTTGTTCAAGATCAAATGAACAAGAGTGCTTCGGTTGGATCTTCCACAAAGCACACCAAGAACAAATTAAAATGTAAAAAATCAGCAAGACAAGTAAGGAAAGTAAATGACAATATGAAATAAAGAAGAACTAAAATTTAAAAAACAAGGAGCTACTCATCTTGAAGAACCAAAGCTCATGATACCAAATGATGGCATTTCATGTGTTCTTCTTGAATCAAAGTAGTAAAAGTGATGCGGAAGCAATGGGTGAGTGAAACAAAGCCCTCCTAGGAGTTGTGTTGGCTTTGAAGGTGCATGATGAGTGTGGTGTTTGAGTGGTTCGGCCAGCTCAAGGGAGAAAGGTGAAAGGATTGAAGTTTATAGCCTAGATTTCTAGGAGAAGTAAAGCTAGTGCACAAAAATGGCAGCATAACCTTACTCAATTAAACTTGAAAATACAAGGTGTAGGCTCCTCCTTTTATAGGCTAAGGAGGACCATAATGCAACCCTAATGCTAGCCAAATGAAATGTAAATGTGAAGCACATGGGTGCACATGGCACATGGGTGCACAAATGAGCACATGGGGAGGGGTGTGTCTAGTTTTTATGCTCACCCCCTCCATGGTCTTTCTAGAATGTTCACACAAATATGCTTTCTACACTACTCTAATTACTAAGCACCCCTAATGGGCCTTTATGTAACAATTACAAAGGTCTTCTCTTCCCAAAACCGTAGCTTTGACCCATGTGTATGTGAAGCTAGACGGTCTAGAAGGAATCCTCATCATGGCCTAGACGCTCCTTATGTAGCCGCTCCTCATCATGGCCTAGACGCTCCTCTTCATGGGCTAGACGCTCCTTTTTGAGTCTAGACGCTCCTCATCATAGGCTAGACCGTCTAGTCTTAGAGGCTTGGCTTTCATCGTGTGGTGAGCTTGGGCCCTCCTCCATCAAAAGTGCTCTGAAAGGGGTTCACAGGCGGATAAGATACACTGTTCTTGGAAGCCACGTGATTTTAACCAATGCTTTGGAAGTTGCAGTAATTTTAAACTGTCAACTATAATGATCAAGTAAATGGTCCATATATGTGCTACGAAAGAGGCCGAATGATATTAGATATGTATAATTGTTTAAACCAAAGAAATTATTATGTTGGGGGCGAGGGTGGTGTCAAATTCATCTAACCTTTACGGTACACATTGATTGCAAGACTTTGCCAGGTTCCCACTGTCCTTGGCAATTTTGTATTCTAAAACATCCAGCACCAATGATGTAACAGGGATGAAAACCCCACTAGAACAAGAAAGATTATTAAGCCATCGGATAATTAGGCCCAGGAAACAGGAGAGCAACTCCATTTATAATTTGTACAATCATATACAACAATGACTGAATATCATAGTCATGCACGCTAGCTAATATTAAAGTGACCCACATATCAATGGAATTTAAGAATACCTTAAGAAGATTGCGCAGTATTCTGCTGATTAATTGCTTCCAAATGTGCAACCATGTTACAATTCACAAAGCACATTATCATGTCATACATTCTGATTCTCAAACCCATTCCTCCCTAATTGATCAACATTTATCATGTAACAAGTATTTGACAAATTAAGAACAAAAGATTTCACAAATTAAGAATCACAATAGATTTCACAAATTAGGAACAATCCGGTAGTAGATTTCGATTTCGAACCTGAACAAAAGATGGCGGAGGAGGCGACGATGGCAGACAGTGGCGGATAGTGGCGGACGATGGCAGACAGTGTCGGACGATGGCGGACAATCGCGAACCGTGTAACGTGTGAACATGAGAGTGAAGAGAGCTAGGGTTCACAGACAGCGATGCGAGAGTGAACGCGAGTGAAGAGAGCTAGCGTTTCGTGAGTGTGTACTGAAGAGAGCTAGTGTTTTGCAGAGAGGATGATGGAAGAGGCCCAAGCACAAGCCCACATGCAAGCCCACCAAAGGGTAGATTTGGGCCAACCATAGAGTTATGGCCAAGAGGATCCAATAAGATGTTCTTTTACATGTTCAAATGCCATAAACTCTAGTGTAGAGTAGACTTTAATTTCTTGTCAAAATTAGCATAGGAACTTTATTTGTAATTTTCTTAGAATTAATTTTGGCACCTAAAACACCAACCTAGGTAAACTTAGAGTTTCTAAAAAAACCTCTAAATTTACCAAGGCCGGTCTAGAGAGCCCATGGAGGGGGTGAGCATAAAAACTAGACACACCCCTCCCCATGTGCTCATTTGTGCACCCATGTGCCATGTGCACCCATGTGCTTCACATTTACATTTCATTTGGCTAGCTTTAGGGTTGCATTATGGTCCTCCTTAGCCTATAAAAGGAGAAGCCTACACCTTGTATTTTAAAGTTTATTGTGAGTAAAGTTATGCTGTCATTTTGTGCCAAGCTTTGCTTCTCCTTAGAACTCTAGGCTCTAAACTTCACATCCTTCACCTTTCCTTGGGCTGGCCGAACCTCCCAATATTCATACACACCAGGCACCTTCAAGATCAACACCACTCTTAGGAGGATCTTGCACACACTCATACATAGCTTCCGCACCATATCTTACATGATTCAAGAAGACCTTCATGAAATTTGCCATCATTTGGTATCAGAGCTTGGGTTCTTCAAGATGAGTTGCTTTTGGTCTTTTTATTTCTAGTTCTTCTTTATTTCATGTTGTTCATCTTATTTCCATAATTGTCTTGCTGTTTTTTGCATTTTAATTTGTTTTGGTGTGCTTTTTGGAAGATCCAACCGAAGCACTTTTGTTCAATTGATCTTGAACAATTTCTTGTGCAATTTGTGATAGGATTCCATACACCTTTGAGTTGTTGTTTTCTTTTAGGCTTTTGAGTCTTTATTGCTTTCTTATTTGGTTCATATTATGCTTTTGAGTCTTTAATTTTTGAATCCATATATGTTTTGTCAAGTCATGTTCATCCACAATGTCAACAATTCTTAGTAGTCCTTTATTTGGCTTGTTTGTTTCTTGATTTTGGGTATCTTTATTTGCTTTGAATCTGCTGTTCTTTGATCTTTTGATGCCTTTTTAATTTTAGTTTGAGTTCCTATTTGTGTTTAGATCCTACACAAATTCTATTTCACAAATTCTATTGTGTTTAAATTTTGGTATCTTGCTGTTTTTGTTTCCAGTTTCCAGAATCCCCTGTTTCAAATTTTCTGTGCTGGCTGTTTTGTTCCAGAAAAAATATTTTCACTCATAGGAAAATTTTGATTATCTGGAATATGCAAGTTTGAAGTGTTATAGAACGGACAAAAAAAGAATTAGTTCAAAAGAATCAACAGAAAAAAAATGATAAATCTTTTAAAATCAGTGTGCAAATCTGAGGCGCTACAGCTGGCGTAACTAAACACCAAAATTGCAAAATTTATTAAAACAAATTGGTGCATGCGTTTTGAGTGATTCCAAAGCCAGATTTTAGCTAAGATCTTGAATATCTTGCATATCAAATTTAAGAATCATATCTTAAAAGCACAGCTCAGCATAAATTGGGGAAAAACACGTTTCTGGCCCACAACATTTTCCAGTGGTGCTGTTTTTTTATTTGGTCATCTAATTCTAGTGCCATTCTTAGGAATTCTTTTGTGTGCCTACCTTTATTTGAGTACCTTTTATTTGCTTGCTTAATATTTCTTGGACCTCTTTCTAGTTGTCATAATCTAACTCCTTTTGGTGGTACTGTTTTATTCAATTAAATTGTTTCTTGGTTTTGTTCTTTGACCTCTAATTTGGTGCTGGAATTTATTCTCCCTTGGTGCTTAGTTGAATGGAAACTTGACTTGGGTAAGGTCTAGTCTTTTGATAGGTGCTGGAATTGGAGAATTAAGACCTTCATTCTAAGGGGAAACAAAGCCAAGGCAGAATCAAGCTTTCTTGAAAACACCACAAACACTTGGAGGGCCAACAAGCAAAGACAACAAGGAAGTGCCATTAGCAAAAAGAGGATCAACAAAGGGAGTTTTCTTAATTTCCTTGCAACTTAGTTTGTGTTAATTACCTCTTAATTACGTTATTAGACGGTGAATGTGTCTTCAAGGACTCCAAGTGTCCAAGAAGCCTCACCTAGGACCGACTAGTGTAGAACTCTTTAATTAGCAATTGTTAATTGTTTTTAGTTGCTTTTCTATTTGATTAATTAGTAACGCTTTGTATGTGTGATTGTTTTGTTAAGCTTTGTTAAAACCTTCTAGCTTTGTTAATTAGTTAGCATACATTGTTTTCTTGCATTGAAAAAAAATTTTATTTCTCAACTTAATTGTGTTCTAAGTAGTTTACTAAGAGAAAGTTTTGTGTGAAGACATTGAGGGATAGTTTTTGCTAAGGCAAAGGCTTGGTACTTAAGTAGTCCTTTGTGACTCACCTCCCTTACCTGGAAAACTACCTTCTTTGACTTTCTTAAGTTTTCTCAAGGTAAAATACTTGTATACACAAAGCTTTAGCCATGTCTTCTTCTTCTCATTCTACAAAGTCTATTGGAAGTGAATTAAAATCTTTAAAAACTCTTTTGAAAGAAGTTTCACAAACTGTGCAATCAATTGCATATAGACAATTGGAGAGTGAGACTAAACTTAATGTATTGACTAAAGCAAAGGATGAGAAGTCTCACATTTTAAAAAAAATACCTTCTCATGCATCTATCTCTAAAGATCATGATTCTTTTGGGGAGGGAAGCCTTAGAATAAATGATTATTATCAAGCACCCCCTAGAAGACATAGAAGAGATAGAAAAGAACAAGAAAACCCAAGAGAGTTTAGGGTAGACCAACCCCATTCCCATGGAAAAGAAAATATAGAAGCTTGCCTAGATTGGGAAATGAGGTAGAAAAATTGTTTGCTTCCCATAAAGAAAGAAAGGAAAGAAAATACAAAAGAAAAGAGAGGAAGTCGAAAGGGAAGCTAAAGAAAAAGAAAAAGAAAAAGAAAAGCATGAGAAGATCCTTGAGGAACAAAAGGCGTGGGAGAAGAGTGTTCCTTCCCACAAGGTCATTCAACAAGACAAAAGATCTAAAAATACCTTTGAAAATATGTGTCTTGTTGAACAACCTCAAAGCCTTACCTTTTGTAAAGGAACACTTGCAAGCCTAAGCAAAAAAGAAGAGTCTTTAAAAGAAGCTTGCATAGATAAAAATGAAATAGATTATTTCTCATATGTGCTAGGATATCACCAAGTGAATGTCAAGTTTTCTATAAGCATCTACAAAAACAAATTTTTATGTGAAGTAGTGTCTAAAGAAACTTGTCATGTCTTATTGAGACAACCATTGCAAAGTGTACAAATTCTCATAAACAATGGTTGTAACAACAAGACTATCTTGACACATAAGAGAAAAAGTCTTCAAGAAGGAGACCTCATGGGTCAATTTGGAGTTGATAAAACTCTAGAGCTTTTAAAAGGAAAACTTTTGTCCCCCATGAGAGAAGAGGTTCAAAGACATTACCTTAGGTACAATTCTTGTTTTCAAACTACACCCAAGGCAATGTCTCATGAACTCTATACTCCTTCACCTTTTGCAAATGATCCTTGGGAAGATACAAATTTCATATTAAAACTCCCTAGGACAACAAAAGGTTTTGATTCAATCTTCATGGTTATGGATAAACTCTTCTCTAGAGAAGTGATACATCTTCATGGTTTATCCTCAAGCATAGTGTTGAATAGAGCTCCAAATTTCGCAAACCATGATTTGAGGATTTCCTTTGGAAAACTTGCAACTAAGTTACACACTTTAAATTCTTATCATCCTCAAAAGAATGGTCAAAATAAAATTGAAAACATAGCTCTTGTTACTATGCCTAGAGAAATCATGAAAGACAACCACAATTCTTGGGATGAGTATCATTTTTCTATTGAGCATGCATACAATAGAGTAGTCCACAAGACTACTAATATTTCTACATTTGAAGTTGTATGTGAACATAGTCCTCTTTCTCTTTTTGCGTTGTTACCACTTCCTAAAGGAATTATGCCTAAGGAACAAGTAACCACTATTGAAAATTTTACAAAGCATGAGAGGATTAGAGAACACATGCAACCATCAAAAGAGAAATATTGTAAAAAGTTGCCAAAAACAAAAGAAAAACAAAAATGGCAACTTCATAAAATTGATTTGTATATAACTGCTTCAACTAACTCATTTGCTTTATTTGATAATTCCCCTAGGTGGACGTTTGATCCGGGAGGGCAAGCATAGTTGAAGAAGCAAGAGGCTGCTATCCGAGATCAAATCTCTAGATCTGAGGATAGATCTTCTCAAGGAGAAGGAGATGATGGACACCATCCAGCCACATCCATTCCCCTAGCCATGAAGAAGAAGAAGCAATGGATTTGAGGACAAATCCTTTTCAAGAGGGAGGGGATGATGGAAGAGGCCCAAGCACAAGCCCACATGCAAGCCCACCAAAGGGTAGATTTGGGCCAACCATAGAGTTATGGCCAAGAGGATCCAAGAAGACGTTCTTTTACATGTTCAAATGCCATAAACTCTAGTGTAGAGTAGACTTTAATTTCTTGTCAAAATTAGCATAGGAACTTTATTTGTAATTTTCTTAGAATTAATTTTGGCACCTAAAACACCAACCTAGGTAAACTTAGAGTTTCTAAAAAAACCTCTAAATTTACCAAGGCCGGTCTAGAAAGCCCATGAAGGGGGTGAGCATAAAAACTAGACACACCCCTCCCCATGTGCTCATTTGTGCACCCATGTGCCATGTGCACCCATGTGCTTCACATTTACATTTCATTTGGCTAGCTTTAGGGTTGCATTATGGTCCTCCTTAGCCTATAAAAGGAGAAGCCTACACCTTGTATTTTAAAGTTTATTGTGAGTAAAGTTATGCTGCCATTTTGTGCCAAGCTTTGCTTCTCCCTAGAACTCTAGGCTCTAAACTTCACATCCTTCACCTTTCCTTGGGCTGGCCGAACCTCCCAATATTCATACACACCATGCACCTTCAAGATCAACACCACTCTTAGGAGGATCTTGCACACACTCATACATAGCTTCCGTGATGGCATTTCATGAAGGTCTTCTTGAATCATGTAAGAAAAAGTGGTGCGGAAGCTATGAAGGTGTGTGAGCAAGATCCTCCTAAGAGTGGTGTTGATCTTGAAGGTGCATGATGTGTATGAAGCTAGGGAGGTTCGGCCAACCCAAGGAGAGGTGAAGGAGATGAAGTTTAGAGCCTAGAATTCTAGGAAGAAGCAAAGCTTGGCACATAATGGCAGCATAACTTTACTCACAATAAACTTGAAAATACAAGGTGTAGGCTCCTCCTTTTATATGCTAAGGAGGACCATAATGCAACCCTGATGCTAGCCAAATGAAATGTAAATATGAAGCACATGGGTGCACATGGCACATGGGTGCACAAATGAGCATATGGGGAGGGGTGTGTCTAGTTTTTATGCTCACCCCCTTCATGGGCTTTCTAGACCGGCCTTGGTAAATTTAGAGGTTTTTTTAGAAACTCTAAGTTTACCTAGGTTGGTGTTTTAGGTGCCAAAATTAATTCTAAGAAAATTACAAATAAAGTTCCTATGCTAATTTTGACAAGAAATTAAAGTCTACTCTACACTAGAGTTTATGGCATTTGAACATGTAAAAGAACGTCTTCTTGGATCCTCTTGGCCATAACTCTATGGTTGGCCCAAATCTACCCTTTGGTGGGCTTGCATGTGGGCTTGTGCTTGGGCCTCTTCCATCATCCCCTCCCTCTTGAAAAGGATTTGTCCTCAAATCCATTGTTTCTTCTTCTTCATGGCTAGGGGAATGGATGTGGCTGGATGGTGTCCATCATCTCCTTCTCCTTGAAAAGATCTATCCTCAGATCTAGAGATTTGATCTCGGATAGCAGCCTCTTGCTTCTTCAACTATGCTTGCCCTCCCGGATCAAACGTCCACCTAGGGGAATTATCAAATAAAGCAAATGAGTTAGTTGAAGCAGTTATATACAAATCAATTTTATGAAGTTGCCATTTTTGTTTTTCTTTTGTTTTTGGCAACTTTTTACAATATTTCTCTTTGATGGTTGCATGTGTTCTCTAATCCTCTCATGCTTTGTAAAATTTTCAATAGTGGTTACTTGTTCCTTAGGCATAATTCCTTTAGGAAGTGGTAACAATGCAAAAAGAGAAAGAGGACTATGTTCACATACAACTTCAAATGTAGAAATATTAGTAGTCTTGTGGACTACTCTATTGTATGCATGCTCAATAGAAAAAGGATACTCATCCCAAGAATTGTGGTTGGCTTTCATGATTTCCCTAGGCATAGTAACAAGAGCTATGTTTTCAATTTTATTTTGACCATTCTTTTGAAGATGATAAGAATTTGAAAAGGACAACTTAGTTGCAAGTTTTTCCAAGAGAATCCTCAAATGATGGTTTTCAAATTTTGGAGCTCTATCCAACACTAAGTTTGAAGAGAAATCATGAAGACTTGTCACTTCTTTAAGGAAGAGTTTATCCATGTCCATGACAATGGAATCAAAACCTTTAGTTGTCCTAGGAAGATCTAATATGAAATTTAGGCTTATGTCTTCCCAAGGATCATTTGCAAAAGGTGAAGGAGTATAGAGTTCATGAGACATCGCCTTAGATGTATTTTTAAAACACGGAATGTATCTAGGGTAATGTCTTTGAACACCTTTTCTCATGGGTGACAATAATTTTCCTTTTAAAAGCTCTAGAGTTTTATCAACTCTAATTTGACCCATGAGTTCTCCTTCATGAAGAATTTCTCTTTTATGTGTGAAGGCAGTCTCGTTGATACAACCTTTGTTCATGGAAATTTCAATTCTTTGCAAAGGTTGTCTCAATAAGACATGACAAGTTTCTTTAGGCACTACTTCACATAAAAAATTGTCTTTGTAGATGCCTATAGATGACTTGACCTTCACTTGGTGATATCTTGGCATGTATGTAAAATAATCTACTATATTTTTATCTATGCAAGCCTTTTTTAAGGATTCTTCTTTTTTTTCTAGGCTTGCAAGTGTTCCTTTACAAAAGGTAAGGCTAGGTTGTTCAACAAGAGGTATATTTTCAAATGTATTTTCAACTTTTCCTTCTTGTTGAATGACCTTGTGGGAAGGAACACTCTTCTCCCACGCCTTTTGTTTTCCAAGGGTTTTCTCTTGCTTTTCTATTTTTACATTTTCTTCACTCTCACTAGCTTCTTTTTCTTGGCTACTATTCTCATCTTTCTCCCTTAAGATCATAGATCTTTCATTGAAACATTGAGATGCTAATTGATCATTGCCAAGGTATTCTAAACATGGAATTTCTCTAGCTTGAGTGTGAGAGATATGCTTGGTTAGGTTTTCTTGTCTCTCTTTCCTAGCTCTCCTAGGGAATTGTTGATGATATTAATTTTTCCTAAGACTTTCTTCCCCAAGATAATCATGATGTTTAGAGTTAGATGCATGAGAATGTAATTTTTTTGAAAATTGAGACTTCTCATTCTTTGCTTTAGTCAATTCATTAGTTTTGATCTCATTCTCCAATTGTTTAGATGAAATTGATTGAATATCCTTAGTAAGTTCTTTCAAAAGAGATTTCAAGGATTTCACCTCACTTTTAAGAGATTTAGAGGAGTGAGAAGACATGACTAAAGCTTTGTGTGTAGAAGTATTTTACCTTGAGAAAAATTTAGGGAAGTCAAAGAAGGTAGTCTTCCAGGTAAGGGAGGTGAGTCACAAAGGACTACTTAAGTACCAAGCCTTTGCCTTAGCCAAAAACTATCCCTCAATGTCTTCACACAAAACTTCCTCTTAGTAAACTACTTAGAACACAATTAAGTTGAAAAATCAAAACTTTTTTTTTTCAATGCAAGAAAACAATGTATGCTAACTAATCAACAAAGCTAGACGGTTTATCACAACTTAACAAAATAAGCATGCAAAGCGTCACTAACTAAGCAAAAGAAAAGGCAATTACAAAAAATTAACAATTGCTAATTAAGAATTTTATACTAGTCGGCCCTAGGTTAGGCTTCTTGGACACTTTGAGCCCTTGAAGACACACTCACCGTCTAAATCGTAATTAAGAGGTAATTAACACAAATTAAGTTGCAAGGAAATTAAGAAAAACTCCCTTTGTTGATCCTCTTTTTGCTAAATGCACTTCCTTGTTGTCTTTGCTTGTTGGCCCTCCAAGTGTTTGTAGTGTTTTTCAAGAAAGCTTGTTTCGGCTTTGTCTTTGTCTTCCCCTTAGAATGAAGGTCTTGATTCTCCAATTTCCAGCACCTATCAAAGGGCTAAACCTTAACCAAGTCAAGTTTCCATTCACATAAGCACCAAAGGAGAATAAATTCCAGCACCCAAATTAGAGGTCAAAGAACAAAACCAAGAAACAATTTAATTGAATAAAACAGTACCACCAAAAGGAGTTAGATTATGACAACTAGAAAGAGGTCCAAGAAATATTAAGCAAGCAAATAAAAGGTACCAAAATAAAGGTAGGCACACAAAAGAATCCTAAGAATGGCACTAGAATTAGATGACCAAATAAAAAAACAGCACCACTGGAAAATGTTGTGGGCCAGAAACGTGTTTTTCCCCAATTTATGCTGAGCTGTGTTTTTAAGATATGATTCTGAAATTTGATATGCAAGATATTTAAGATCTTAGCTAAATCCTGGCTTTGGAATCACTCAAAACGCATGCACCAATTTTGTTTAATAAATTTTGCAATTTTGGTGTTCAGTTACGCCAGCTGTAGCGCCTCAGATTTGCACACTGATTTTAAAAGATTTATCATTTTTTTCTGTTGATTCTTTTGGACTAATTCTTTTTTTGTCCTTTATATAATACTTCAAACTTGCAAATTCCAGAGAATCAAAATTTTCCTATGAGTGAAAATATTTTCTGGATCAAAACAGTCAGCACAGAAAATCTGAAACAGGGGATTCTGGAAACTGGAAACAAAAACAGCAAGATACCAAAGTTTAGACACAATGGAAATTTGTGAAATAGAATTGTGTAGGATCTAAAAACAATATGAACTCAAACTAAAATTAAAAAAAAGGCACCAAAAGATCAAAGAACAGCAGATTCAAAGCAATTAAAGATACCCAAAATCAAGAAACAATCAAGCCAAATAAAGGACTACTAAGAATTGTTGACAATGTGGATGAACATGACTTGACAAAACATATAAGATTCAGAAATTAAAGACTCAAAAGCATAATATGAACCAAATAAGAAAGCAAGAAAATAGCAACTCAAAGGTGTATGGAATCCTATCACAATTTGCACAAGAACTTGTTCAAGATCAATTGAACAAAAGTGTTTCGGTTGGATCTTCCACAAAGCACACCAAAACAATTTAAATGTAAAAAACAGCAAGACAATTATGGAAAATAAGATGAACAACATGAAAGTAAAGAAGAACTAAAAATGAAAGACCAAAAGCAACTCATCTTGAAGAACCATAGCTCATGATACCAAATGATGGCATTTCATGAAGGTCTTCTTGAATCATGTAAGAAAAAGTGGTGCGGAAGCTATGAAGGTGTGTGAGCAAGATCCTCCTAAGAGTGGTGTTGATCTTGAAGGTGCATGATGTGTATGAAGCTAGGGAGGTTCGGCCAACCCAAGGAGAGGTGAAGGAGATGAAGTTTAGAGCCTAGAATTCTAGGAAGAAGCAAAGCTTGGCACAAAATGGCAGCATAACTTTACTCACAATAAACTTGAAAATACAAGGTGTAGGCTCCTCCTTTTATAGGCTAAGGAGGACCATAATGCAACCCTAATGCTAGCCAAATGAAATGTAAATGTGAAGCACATGGGTGCACATGGCACATGGGTGCACAAATGAGCACATGGGGAGGGGTGTGTCTAGTTTTTATTCTCACCCCCTCCATGGGCTTTCTAGACCGGCCTTGGTAAATTTAGAGGTTTTTTTAGAAACTCTAAGTTTACCTAGGTTGGTGTTTTAGGTGCCAAAATTAATTCTAAGAAAATTACAAATAAAGTTGCTATGCTAATTTTGACAAGAAATTAAAGTCTACTATACACTAGAGTTTATGGCATTTGAACATGTAAAAGAACGTCTTCTTGGATCCTCTTGGCCATAACTCTATGGTTGGCCCAAATCTACCCTTTGGTGGGCTTGCATGTGGGCTTGTGCTTGGGCCTCTTCCATCATTCCACACCATATCTTACATGATTCAAGAAGACCTTCATGAAATTTGCCATCAGAGAAAGAAAGAGGGGGGAAAATGGTAGGATTTTGTGTGAGAGAGTGTGAAGAATGGTGTATGGAGGGAAGGAAAACGCGTGATTTCAAAAGTGTGAAAAGTGGTAGGATTCAGTTTTTAAGAGTCAAAACAAGTTTAAAAAAAATGGGAATAATGAGGAATGGTGTATGGAGGGAAGAAAAATGCGATATTTTATTCAGGATAATTGTGACGGTTATTAAAACGTCGTATTATACGGAAAAATGTGACGGTTATTAATAACCATCGTATTAAAACTGTCACTTTATACCAGATTTTTTGTAGTGTGTGGAGTAACTGCACATGGTAATTTGGACTCTTTTTTTACTCTTTTAGCTTGGCCATGGCACCTGCTACCAATGTATGGATTGTTGAGTTTATAGGTATGAATATTGAAAACACATTTACTCCTGGCAGTTAGTCTTATTTTGATGTTGTTTACCTTTATAGAGGTAGTATTGATAATTTATCGTAAAGTGGGTAGACATAGCTAACCACACCTTCTGTTTGTGTTGGAGGTTTGCTTAGAGATTATACTTAAAAGATATAATTTTTTTCTTTGTAATAGGATTGAAACATCCGTTAAATGTTCTTATTAGTTTTATTTTTTCGTCGATAAAAAATCTCGACTCTACTAATTATTGAACATGTATTAAGAAAAAATATTAGGTGGTGAGTGTCAATAAAAAATTTTATGACTTAAGATTATTGTGTGAAAAAAAAAACAATTTCCTCGAAATAATTTATCGTCATGTGAATAAATAATGTTGCTTGTTTTTTATTCTGTGTCAAAGAGAACAATTGATAAATACAAAATCTCATATATCTAAATTCAATGTGACTATTTTGAAAACTTTTAAGTATTTAATTTGATGAGTTTGGACACAGTTGAATTTGATGTATATGAAATATGAAAAATGGTACACTAGTACAAAATTTGAAAACAACGACTATTTATTTAGTGCGGCTTTGCGTTTAAACGCATTTGTAAAAAATGCGGTGGCATTTTTGTAATTAAATTGATTTACAAATGCGGTTCTAGGGTAAGACCGCATTTGTAAATCAATTAAAATGAATTACAACTGCGGTCATAGTAAAGACCGCATTTGTAATTCATTCTGAATTGAATTACAAATGCGGTTAGAACCGCATTTGTAAATCAATTTTACCCTAAAAATAGAAGCGCGCCACTGGTTTTCACTTTCACTTTCGTCTTCTCCGCTCTTCGTTTCAACGTTCTCAGCTCTCTCCGCTTTGCATTGTAAGTTTCAGCTCTCTCTGCTTCAACGTTTGTTTTCGTTTTTGTTTTTGTCATTGTCATTGTTCACTTCCTTGGCATTGTCATTTCGTTTCCTTACTCGTTTTCTGCATATAGGTGGTTACTGTTCTATTGGTTCTCTGGTTTTTTCTGCTCCGCCACCGCCACTGCTTCCGTCACCGCCACTGCTTCCGCCTACGCCTTCGTCTTCGTCTCCGATCACCATCAACCTAAAGGTTGGTGTTGTATTTATTTAATATTTTGAATTTATATTTAAAATTTTGAATTCATATTTAATATTTTGAATTTTTATTTTTCTGTATTATAATATATATTTAATTAATAACTAATATAACTTGGAATGTATAACTAATAACTAATAATTTATATATTTGTGTGTATTTTGAATTTTTGTATTATATAATTTCTATTTTCTTAAATTTATATTATATATAAATTCTATTTTTGTAATTATTTTTATTTTTTGCACTTTCTCTTTGCATATCTTTCTTTTTTTCCCTGGCATCATTTATTTTTTATAATTGTCACTTTAAACTACTTTTACTTAAATAAAAATGAATATGATATTAATCTTTATGGAATTATAATTAATTCTATAGTGTATTAAACTTTGTTCTAGAATTTTAATTTTAGAAGTGAAATATTTAGTTAGTTGTTAATTACATTTTAATAAAAGTTTTATGTTATGTTAGTTATTGTTACTTTTAGAATAGAAATATCGTGTTTGGATTGAGTCCGGGGGTGTTCGACCCTCGGCAAATGTGTGAGATTGAAGAGAATACTAATTATTAGAAAATCCTAACTATATTCCAGAATATATAATGGATCGAAGTTGGATTAATGCTGTTCGTATAAGTGATGAGTACGAAAGGGGAGTAGAGGAATTTATACAATTTGCGCAGCATAACGCGATTATTAGTGGTCATGATGGAGCAAAGATCAGGTGTCCGTGCGTTAACTGTTTGAATGGAAGGATACTGGATGTGAATATCATGAGGGAACACCTGCTGTGTGATGGGTTTCTTCGATCTTATACAACTTGGACATGGCATGGTGAATTATTAAATTTACCACGTGTTTCCGTAACTGAAGAATATGTGGGTTCTACCGTGGATGAAGCAGTACACGATGATGGAGATGATGATCGATTGGAGGACATGATTCGTGATGTGGGAGCTGAGTGTTTTGCAAAAGCGCATGGATATGAAAGTATGTCAAAAGATGCAGAGACTCCTTTGTATCCTGGATCAACTAACTTCACACGGTTGTCGGCGGTGTTAAGACTGATGAATTTGAAGGCAATAAACGGATGGACTGATAAAAGCTTCACGGAATTGCTCCAGCTGTTGAAGGATATGCTTCCAGAGGGAAATAGTCTACCTAATCGTAATTACGAGGCAAAAAAGATTCTTTGTCCAATGGGTATGGAGTACAAAAAGATACATGCATGTCCTAATGATTGTATATTATACCGGAAAGATTTTGAATTGTTGAAAAGTTGTCCGAGGTGTGGGTTATCACGTTATAAGTTGAAACAAAAAGATGATGATTCTATTGATGACATGGAAAAGCATGGACCCCCAATGAAGGTTATGTGGTATCTTCCCATCATTCCAAGGATGAAGCGTTTGTTTGCAAACCCAGACGATGCTAAGAATCTTAGATGGCATGCAGATGAGAGGAAATGCGATGGCATGTACCGACATCCAGCTGATTCTATTCAATGGAAGAAATTTGATGATGACTTTCCAGAATTTGGTAAAGAATCAAGAAATATCCGACTTGGTTTAGCTACAGACGGAATGAATCCGTTTGGTAATATGAGTACAAATCACAGTTCATGGCCTGTATTACTAGTTATTTACAACTTACCTCCTGGATTGTGCATGAAGCGAAAATACATGATGTTGTCTATGATGATATCCGGTCCGAAACAACCAGGGAATGATATTGATGTTTATCTAAGTCCCCTAATTGAAGATTTGAAGTTAATGTGGGACCAGGGTGTCGAAGTATTTGACGGATTTGCTAATGAAACTTTCAAGCTTCATGCCATGTTATTTTGCACCATCAATGACTTTCCGGCATATGGTAACTTATCAGGTTATAGTGTTAAGGGTCACAAAGCGTGTCCAATATGCGAAGAAGACACTGCTTCTCAACAATTGAAACATGGAAGGAAAACAGTATATCTTCGGCATCGGAGGTTTCTTAGAAGTCATCATCCTTACCGGAGGTTGAAAAAAGCCTTTAATGGACACCAAGAGGGTAGTGGTCCACCAACTCCATTAACCGGTGTTGAGGTTTACGAAAAGGTAAATAACATAGACCACACCTTCGGCAAGTCCAAAAAAAAGTCATCTGTGACAAATATTTGGAAGAAGAAATCAATCTTCTTTGACCTTCCGTACTGGTCGAGGTTAGAAGTCAGACATTGTATAGATGTAATGCATGTTGAGAAGAATGTGTGTGATAGCTTAATTGGTACACTTCTTAACATTAACGGGAAGACGAAGGATGGTCTAAATGCTCGTTTAGATTTGATTGAGATGAACATACGCGGCGAGTTGGCACCCATACAAATGGGTAAGCGTACATATTTGCCCCCAGCCTGTTACACAATGTCAAAAGATGAAAAAATTAGTTTTTGTCAATGTCTAAAGGGTGTGAAAGTGCCACAAGGACATTTCTCAAATGTGAAGAGTCTAGTGTCAATGCAAGATTTGAAGTTAATTGGGTTGAAGTCTCATGATTGTCACATCTTGATACAACAATTGTTGCCGGTAGCTATCCGTGGAATCTTACCAAAAAATGTTAGACACACCATAACCCGTTTGTGCTCATTCTTCTCTTCCATCTGTTGTAAAGTCATTGATCCCTCAAAACTAGATGAACTTCAAAATGAAATTGTTGTTATCTTGTGTGAATTGGAAATGTTTTTTCCTCCGTCTTTTTTTGACATCATGGTTCATCTAGTGGTGCATCTGGTAAGAGAGGTTAGATTGTGTGGACCAGTGTACTTAAGATGGATGTATCCTGTTGAGCGGTATATGAAAATTTTGAAAGGTTATGTGAAAAATCATTATCGTCCAGAGGCTTCAATGATTGAAAGGTACATAGCTGAAGAAAGTATTGAATTTTGTTCAGAGTACATGACAAAAGCAAATCCAATAGGTGTTCCAGCTAATTCATGGCACCACAGGCGTTCTACAAGTAAATGTTTACGTGGTGTGAATATTGTAAGCAAATCTCGATCAGAAGTCTTGCAAGCACATTTGTACATATTGAATAACACAGATGAAGTTGTACCTTACATAGAAGCTCATAAAGCCATTGTGAAGGCAAATAACCCAAGACAAGCAGAGAAATGGGTCTTGATGGAACATAATAGAACTTTCATGCCTTGGTTTAAAGATGAGGTGTTCAAGGATTCAACGGCATCAGAGACCTTGACTTGGTTGGCTGCTGGATTGAAGTTTGATGTCATTTCATGTACAGCGTACGAAGTGAATAATTGTATATTTTACACGAAGTCCCTGGATGAAAAGAGTACAGTTCAAAATTCTGGTGTTACTCTTGAAGCCGAGTCAATGCAGTTTTCGACTTCGAAAGATACAAATCCAGTACTTGGATCAATGGCATACTATGGGTTTATAGAAGAGATATGGGAGATTGACTACACTAAGTTTTCCGTTCCAGTTTTCAAGTGTAAATGGGTTGATAATAAAAGTGGGGTTAAAATTGATGAATCAGGATTCACACTAGTGGACTTTCGAAAGATAGGGTATCGAGATGAGCCATTTATAATGGTTCAACAAGCATCTCAGGTTTTCTATGTGAAAGATCCTACGTCAGAACATTGGTATGTCGTTTTACACGGGAAAAAACAAGGGGAAGCCATAGATGATATTGAATATGGCGAAACTCGTTCATTCACACCAATGATAACTAATAAAGATGACGATGTACTTGATGATGTACATGCAACCCGTAAAGACCACAGTGAAGGAATTTACATATAAACATTCAACCCACATGCAACATGTAAATAAACATTTATAATTTTATGTATTATTTTTATATGATTTTAATTCGATGCACATTAACTAATGTTTGTTACCTAATTTTTTTAACAGAGACATGGATGACGACCAGACTCCAGTCAGACCTCGATCTGGGCGAGGTAGTAGAGGACCTACTAGATTGAAGCGTCTTGCATTGAGACGTGCTGCTGGTGAGAAGACACATGTTGACATTGACGTCAACACTGGAGTGGCTTTTGGTCCTAAGGCAGATGAGTTTATGAGCTATCTTGGAGTTGTTTCTCGTGAGAGGCTCTCCATTTTGATTAATTCATGGGATGAGGTTTCAGAGGTTGATCGGAACATGCTGTGGGAGGATGTTCTGGTAAGCTTTACATTATTATTGTTATCATATAATGCTTTTTAATATTGATTAATTAATTTTAATTTCATGATGTTATTTTGCAGGCAAACTTTGACATTCCTGATGTGGAACCGCTTCGATCAAAGATATTATCCAATATCGCACTTAAATTTCGTACCTTTAAGTCAAGACTGACATCGAGATACATTTTTGGCGACCTTAAAGACGAAAATCCATGTTTAAAGTACCAACATATTGATGAAGAGACATGGCGTCTTTTTAGAGAAAGCCGTGAAAATGAGGCTTGGATGGTAAGTGAAGTAACTTTTTTGTTTATATAACATTAATAAGTTTATCTTATTTACTTCAGTTTGTTTATTTCAATTATGACAGGATCGTTGGAAGAAAGCTCAAGAGATAGCTTTGAAGAATCTTACCCCACACGTTATGTCTCGTTCGGGGTATAGAAAACTTGAGCAAACACTGATGGTGGAAAAGGAGAAATCTCAACAGGGGACGTATTCTGAGAATGTGGAAACAGGGGTCACTTCTCCTCCACCACCTTTTCGCCATGAAAAATGGAAGAGGGCCCGAATTAAAAAGTCCGGTGCACCAAGTTCCGAGCAATCCGGGGTTATAATCGAAAAAATTGTAAGTTATTTTTGTTATTTTCAATTTTTTTAAAGCATTAATTATATTAATGATTGAAAATATGATTTTTGTGTACTCTTGCAGGATTCCTTGGAATCCGATGGTACATTTGTTGCTGAAGGTCGTCACGATATCCTGGTTGAAGCAATTGGACGACCTGAACACTCTGGTCGTGTTCGTGCCGCTGGACAAGGGGTCGGAATTAAACTTTATTTTGGAGTTTCAGAACGACAGCCATCCTCCTCCTCCAAGAAGGAAACTCAAATGAAGACTAAGTTACGTGAAGAAATAATGGAGGAGATGAGAAAGGAGACTGATTTGATGTGGCTGGAGATGAAAAAGGAGAATGATCGAATGCGACAAGAGTTTCTATCGCAACAAGTTTGTGCTGAGCCGATTGAACCCCTTGTTAGTCCCACTCCCAAGAGCACAAAGGGGAGTTGTGCGGCTCCTCCAACATCAGGGGATGATATCAATGGGCAGACGGAGGATTGTGAGCTACTGGTAGTGGGCGGCAAACTTCCTCGGGTGGTGGCACTTGGAAAAGTCTATAAAAACGCCACCACCTTACATAACGTTCCTCTCTCCCCTGATGTGGCGAAGGTAACTGTTGAAAAAGTACGATTTCCTGATGCTCGTGTTCCACTACCTTCAGATGAGGTAACCACTGTGGCCGATGCATTTCAGACATTCGTTGCCTGGCCCAGAGAGCTCATTCGATCTATGCCCGAACCTCATGTAATAATTTTGTTTCATTATATTATTTTTTATTTATATTTATATATTACATATAATTTAATACAAATGTTGTTTATCTTGTAGGAACCTTTTCAGCCACCAACTCCGAAAAAGAAGCGTGAGGTTCCAGTTGACGATCCTATGGCTTCCCTACGTCTCATTGCTAGTCAGATTGGCAATGATCCTTTTCCAGTTCCGTGGGATAATACATTTTTTCAAATCAACACTGAACTGCCACTGATGATTTACAACACAGATTTATCAGAATTTATATATGGGAACCAGGAGCTCAATATAAGTATAATTCAATTTTTTATGATGTAAGTATCTTTACCTATTATTCAATTTACTTTATGTTAAATTATTATTGATTATGCTTTAACTAAAAACTTGTAGGTTTTTGCATAGAGTCTGTATCACTGAGGGGAAGGAAAATATGTATGGATTCGTAGATCCTGCATATACTAATCCCGTTGGACCAAACTCAACTGAGACTCAAGCATACATCACTAACATCCTGGAAAAAGAGGGAAAACAAATTTATTTATGCCCTTACATTAATGAGTAAGTTTAATTATATGTCATCAATTATTATTATTTCATGTTTTAAATATTTACTAACTCTTTTCAATGATCATATAGGCATCATTGGCAGTTACTTGTCTTATCAATGGTTGATAAGACTGCTGTGTGGTTCTGTTCCCTACACAAGAAGATGCCCACAAAATTTAAGGATATCATTGATACGTAAGTATAGTATAAACTTAACTTTGTATATGTTACTAATTAACCATCTACTAACGAGGTTTTTTGTATTAACCAGTTCATGGCGTGGATATAACATCCTAAAAGGTCGATCCAGTTCAAATAATTTGAACTACATAAGAGTAAAGGTTTGTAATTTTTTTCTTTCTCTATTATCATTGTTTATCAATATACTAACATATTACTTTTTATTGAATTATATAGTGTAATAAACAACCAGGAAGCTATGAGTGTGGCTATTACATTATGCAATGGATGATTACCATTATAAGACTAGGTGTTAAAACTGGTTGGAAGGAGGTATATGTTAAATCATTTTTATAATTCTTGAACATATATATATCTAGAAACTAATTTATGTCAACTTTGCAATGCAGTTATTCACAGAAGAAACACCAATGAGTGAGGAAGGCATTTCATATGTTAGAGATTCTTGGTCCACATACTTCATTAATTTTTATAACTCTAGCATAAGTAAACAACATTAGTGGTTTTATTATATGTAATTTGATCACTTGTAAATGTACATTTTGATGATTTCAATTGGTTACTACATTTTTGTATTTGTCTGGCTGGGTTTAATCATTATGCAGGTTATTTAAATATATGGTTTCTGCACAAAACAGGATGTACCAAAAAAAAAAACACTATTTACAAATGCGGTCATTTACCAAGACCGCATTTGTAAATAGTGATTTATGAATGCGGTTTTTACCAAGACCGCATTCATAAATCCTAAACCCCAAACCCACTCCCTAATTCAGAATAATATACAAATGCGGTTACCTAAAATGACCGCATTTGTAAATGTGATTTATGAATGCGGTCATAGGACCGTATTTGTAAATTCCAGATTTACAAATGCGTGTTGATCAAATGCGGTTCTATGACCGCATTTGTAAATTTAAAATAGCCGCATTTGTTTAACTTATCTGCACTAGTGGTAGCTTTAGATTTTTACATGTAACTTACACGTTTTAGTTAGTTATATGTTTGTTAATATGTATTTATTACGTTAGTTATATGTTTGTTAATATGTATTTATTACGTTAGTTATATGTTAGTTAATATGTATTTATATTATAAAAGTTTGTTAATTACTAACTTATCATTTTCTCCGGTGATATAATTACAATCATGATGTTTTTACACTAAATAAATAATGTAGCAAATGAGAAAGTAACTTAAAAATGAGTTGATGCATAAAAAATATATATTTTGTATTACATATTTTCATTAAAAATTTATATTTTTTTTATAAAAGACTTAATTGTTAGAGCTTGAAATGTAGTGGGATGTTACAAAGGTAAAAAAATAAATAAAATATTCATGAAGATAAAGTTGAAATTAAAAAGTGAAATGAACACAATGCCATAGACTAAAACATCATAAAGAAAAATACGAAAATTCATCAAAAGATTAAAATGAGAAATATACATTATTTTGAAGAAGATAAAAATAATAAAAAAGAGTTTGGTGAAAAATCTTGTTTTAACACAAAATTGACTGAAGAATTTATTTTCTCTAATACGAATCAATCCATTTGTAAAGGTATTAAGTAACATTTCCATTAAATATATTGTAGATTTTTTTATTAGGCGATCTAAGATACTGTGTTTTTTTTTTATATACATAATAAGTCACCATATACATTTTTCTAGAGAAGATTTTCGTGATTATGAAATTTATAGTTATTTTAATATGAAAAAAATAACAACTGTGATGTGAATTTTATGTTACTAAATTTTGCAGGAACAAAGTTTTCACCTTTCGTTGTCATGTCTACCACCATACACTAATCAATGGAGGAAAGTTAGGAAACAGAGATAATATTATTTTAAGATTGATATTTGTATATGATTATGACCAATATGATGTGTCACCCTTCACAACTTGCTAAATTATAATATTTGAACGTAATATTCATTAACTCGTTTCTATATATACTTTTTTTTTTCAATTTTTTCAGGAATTGACCTAATGATTAAAAGCGTATATAGATTGGACCTAAATCACTAGCTTAATGTAGGAAGACATACTCTAAATAAATAAATCTTGTATGTGTTGGCACAAAATATGATAGAAAAAAAAAACCACATTTTGCATGCTGAGTATTGTTTTTTTCTTTTCATTAAATTAATTAATTTCTCAAAATTAATTTTGATAATGTATTGGTAGTTTAAATATGTGTTTGGTCCCTACAAATATAGCTATTCTTGTTTTTAGTTCTACAAAAGTATTTGTTAATTAATTTTAAATTCTTAAATAAAACTTGGTTAAATTATACTAAGAGATACGATTTAAAGTAAATGAAAAATAAATAAATAAAAAGTTTTTTTTAAATATTTATAACTATTTTATTTTTTACTTCAATCTAAATTTCACCTCTCTAAAAAAATAAATCTTTAAATTTTCTCAGATTTTAGGTTTACAAGTAATTTGTTTTAGAAACAAATTATGCCATTTAGTAGAAACACTAGATAAATCAAGATAGTACAAAGAGAGTCTTGATATGGAGAAGTTGTATTTTTCTACAATGAATCATGTTTCTTTTATTACTTTTTTCAGACACCCTCATGCTCTTAATTTACTAGAAAAATATGTTGATACTAAGTGAAATATTGTATAAATGAAATTGGTCAATGCTATGAATCAAAAATATCATGCTAGTTTAGACTTATAGAGAGTGTAGAATAATCAATTTTTATGAGTTTATGTAAATTAGGGTGAATAATTGTTTCTTTTGTTAATTAAAACATGTTAGAAGTGTTAAATTAGTTAACTTATGTGGTATAATTTTGTTTCTTTTGGTTTTGTATGTTTTGTTTGAAGTGTTGAGTTATTACTTGAGTGACTCTAGAGTAAAGTGGAGTAAAGTGTGAAGAAAGTAAGATAGATTAAGATATCTAAAGTAGATTTGTAAGAAACATTTATTAAAGTTTGTGAGTAATATTTGTGAGAAAAATTTTAAATTTTAAGTTAACTAAAATTTTATAAATTATTTTTAATACTGTTAAATAATTAATTTTGAAAATAAATATGAATTAATTATCATTGTCAGAACATAAAATTTTTCATTATAAATTAAACTATAACAATAAAAATTATAAAAATCGTTTAAAAAATAATTTTATATAATAAATTAATTTTTTAATTATTAAAAATATAATATTATAATTAATTAAACAAGATACTTATTTATATATAAAATTTATGTTAAAATATTATTAATAAAATATTTTATTTAAAAAAATATAAATTATCTAATTACAAAAAATATTAAAAATAAATTTTAATAAAAATAAATAATATTTAAAATTATTTTTATATTAAATAATATTACTATTTTTATATTTATTTTTTCATTATTAGTACTATTATTATATAAATTATCTTTTATTATAAATAACTAATTTATTATTATTATTATTTTACAATTATAATTAATTATTATAATTAATTATTTTTATTAAATAATTTTATAACATAAATATATTTAAGATTTAAGATTTTATTTTTTAAATATTTTATTATTATTATTATTATTATTATATATAATTATATGGAAAATAAGATAGAAATCTCTTTAGAGATAAGATTTTTGCCATGTTCTCTCTCCTGCGAAGAGTTTTGGTGCGACTAGGGTTTGTGTGGGTGGTCGTTCATTCTTCAGCTTGGTGGTGGACAATGGTGGCACAGGGGTCGTGGGTATTGGTCAGTGGCAGCGCGACTATTAGTCGAGACGCTGGTGGTCGCACTACGACTCTCTACGTCTGCATCCAAGGTGTATTCTTTCCATAAATTTCTTTTTGGAAATTTTATTGCACACAACCAAAGTTGCCACCTTTTTCATGTAGCCAGTTCTAATTTGTGGTAAAGTCAAGATTTTTATCAAAATTTATGGTAAAGTCACAAATTTTATCGAAATTTGTGGTAAAGTCACGATTTTTATCAACATTTGTGATAAAGTTAATATTTTTAGGTGGTGCGGTTAGTGGGACGATGGCAGAAGCCGTGGGTTGGTCGGCAGCTTGTTAGCCTTTGAGTATGGCAAGGGCTTTACGGGTTTCCTCATCCCATGGGCTTGTTTGATGGATCAAGAAGTGTTTCCTAATAAGAAAGCATCTGTTATGCAAGACCAAAGGAAGACTTTTGCTCAGGCTTTGGGAAATACATGTGACATTCCTTTGTCCCAACTACCTAATCCTATATTAAGGGAGACATGGTTGTTGTCTGGGTTGATGAGGCAAATTACTTGGCTGATCTTAAGGATTGCAAGACCCATTTACATGGTTGGATTATTCTATCTAAGGGGGATAAACCTCTCACACACCTTGATTTAACTAAAAAGTTGTAGTCGGTGTGGAAGGCTCTTGGACTGTGGAAAGCAATTCCTTTTGGGAAAGGTTTTTATGACTTTGAGTTCGCTTCTTTAGAAGACATGTGATGGACCGTCGGGATGGGTTCATTGTAGTTATCTCCTGGTTTCTTGAGATTGTTTGCTTGTACAAAAAAAGACTTTGTTCCAGTCACTATGAAGAGTACTAAAACTCAGGCCTGGGTTAGAATTTACCATTTTCCTTTGGAGTATTGGAGACCAAGGGCGATATTTTTCATCACCAAAGGTCTTGGTATTTCTTTGTCTTTGAATGATCATACCATGAGAAAGAATAGGGGTTTGTTTGCTAGAGTGCTGATGGATATTGATCTATTGTCCTTTCTTCTCGATCACCTCTTGATTAAATGTTCAGACTTTGCTTTTGTATCTGATGTGGAATATGAATGGCTTCTTCCATTTTGCTCTCACTATAAGATGATTGGACATGAGCTTGCTCAATTCTGCGTGATTCATGATCAGGGTCGTGTTTCTGGACCTCACCATAAACCTTCTCAGAAGACAACTCCTAGTGAACGGGAACAGGGGAGGGTCACGGTTCCTAAACAACGTAAAGAGTATCGGAAGAAAGATCCGCAACTGAAGCTCTTGGAAGGCCCTATTGATAAATTGACAACTGATGCTCCTAGCGGGGCTAATGCAGGGTCACCTTGCTTCTGATAAAACATATGGAGGGGAGGATGATTTTGCAGATATGCCTCCTCTTGAGGATACCTCAAATCATTATAGGTCCTCACCCAAGCAGGGGTTGTTCACTCCCACTTTGGATATTTCAGAATCGGGGATGGTAAAGAATTCACCTGCTGTTATGCAAGCCAAGGGCTCAGAGTCACAACTTTTAGTACATTCCGTTATGAATCCTATTGATGATCATCATGTGTGTAGAAACTAATTGAAGGAAATAACAAAAGGCAAAAAGTTGTAGAAACTAATTGAACGTAATTGCAAAACTGTTGAACTGATACCTTCATTTTGATTTACTTCAATAATATATATAATAAAGTTACAATTACTAGAAGCTATAAAATAGGAATACTAACAGCTCTGTAAACTGACCACTAATGCAATACTAACGGTAAATAATTTAAGACTAAAATTCGTCTAAAACTTCAATGAAGAATGATGTGTTGGATTTCAACGTGATATAAGTTTAATTGTATTAATACTCGTACTAGTAAAATTCTTCGTGCTCTTCCTATTAGACGGGAGTTCCCTTTACCAGGCTAGGTTAAAATTAACATTGTTGGGGTTGCTAGGGGATATCCTGAGCTTGCGACTTGTGGAGGTATTTTCCGTGGGAGTGTGATGGAGTTTATTGGTGCTTTCTCTGTGTTTCTTGAAATTCAGACTACTATGATTGCTGAGTTTTATGGAGTTATACATGATATGGAGGAAACTCAAAAGATGAGACTTACTAATGTATGACTTGAATGTGATTCTGCCTTGATTTGTGTTGCATTTACTGCTAGGACTAATGTTTCGTGGATACTTCGTAATCGATGAAATACTTGTCTTAATTATTGTGGGAAAATCAGGTTTATGGTTACTTATATTTTTCGTGAAGGGAATGTGTGTGCTGATAAGTTGGCTAATTTAGGATTTATTCATAGAGAATCATTTCATTGGTATAATAAGCTATCATCTAGTCTGTTCTTAGAATTCTTTATGAATAGATATAGTCTACATATGTATCGTTTTTGTTAACATATGAGTTTTGGTTTAGTCCCCGTTTTTTTTTGTATTTTTTTTTTCAGATGATTGTTGTTATTTGAGGGTCAGCGTAACTA
This sequence comes from Phaseolus vulgaris, assembly GCF_000499845.2. Classification (NCBI taxonomy): domain Eukaryota; kingdom Viridiplantae; phylum Streptophyta; class Magnoliopsida; order Fabales; family Fabaceae; genus Phaseolus; species Phaseolus vulgaris. Next base: position 34,901,561 of record NC_023750.2, on the reverse strand, counting down.
ACACGAAAGCTTTATATATATACATATAATTAATTTTTTACTAATAAAAAAATATCTTTAGAATAAAAAATATAAATAATATTATAATCATTTAAAAAAAAATTGGTATAGTTGATACTATGTTAAAAGATTTAATAAAAGCAGTCCAATTGTTAATATAGGTAGGTAGAATAAAATTTGACATTATATATGGGAAAACACGGGGGAAAATGCTAAAGAAAAATGTATGAACCAAAATAAGTTAAAAAGTAGTATTGATTAGAAAGATAAAGTAGTAATAAAAATGAAACTGGTAATAAGAAGAAAAAGTAACTACATGCAATGAATAAGTACATGAACACTATGGGAGTTTTTATGAGTTTTAATCCCATGTACATTGTATTTTCCCTCTTAAATTTGAGGTTCATCACCCTTTAATTTTCCTTGTACATTGCACAGTTTGTGTCACTCACATCCAAGATGGGTATAGTTGTTCTTCAAAAGTGGTTGCTTTTGCCATTATGGTGTTCTTTCAATAAAGTTCCTTTGAAACATCCAATTCACACAATTAAAATATGGAAAAGTTAAACTCTCATCATTATTGCTATTGAAAGACGGAAAGGCAACTAAGTTAAGTTAAAAGGTTTAATCACAATAGATTCATGTACAAATGAATCCAAATCAAATATAAACAACTAAACATAAAATTTAATTCAATTTCAATCATAATCATAGTTACATGGGTTGGTGAAGACTTGTTATTTGTATATGGGTTTGGATATTTTTGAAATATTTTTTTTTTATATTATTTTATTTTTTCTGAGAAAAAGAAAAGTTATATGGATTGGTTCAACTTTTGAATAAAAAAATAATCATTTTTATCCAAAATTCAGGGTTCTTAACTAGTGTTTCAATATTTATACAAACCAAATTCAAACATGCTCATATATCATACGTCTTGAGAATTAAGAAGAGTAATTTATGTGTGGATGTAAAAATTTGAAATGAGATTTGTTTAATTTGATGGAAAACAAATATGCTATTATTATTAGAATATTGACTTGAATTTTTAAAAAATAAAAAATAATGATTGTTATAAAAAAAATAAAGTGGTCTTTGTGAAATAGAAAGTATTTTTCACATAAAGTTGGCTCCGATGATGAACTTTTCTATATTTCGGTAAAAAAAAAGTGTTTGAAGTGATAATATAAAATTTTAGGTAAATATGTTGCATTGTTTTAGGGTGTTTGGTAGAAACCTTTTTAAAAAAATACTTTTATGAGAATCTAAAATTTGAAAAAGTATGTTTTATTATATTTAATTTACATTTAAAAATACAATATTTTTTGTAAAATATAGTTTCCCGATATTGGTTTTTAACTAAAGTTTTCAAAAAACAAAAATCATCACAGAAAATTGGAAATTAACTTTCTCAAGTAAACAAAAATATCCGATTTTAACTTTACTAAATAATTTAATGTGTAACAAATTAAATTTTTTGATACAAATAATACATTATCTTTTTATTTCTGAAAAATAGTAAAAATACTTTTCATCGACGAAATAAAATTGAATCATTTCAACTCATAATAATTTCTAAGAATTAATATATCTAGATGATGATTCACATAAATCATATATAGGAATGAAAAAAACAATTTCTTACCAAATTCCTAATAGAATTTTACATATAAGCAAATATATATATAATCAGGAGGTTTGTCTAAAAGCAACCATCCCTGAAAGAGTGCGTAATAGCTCACTGAACGAACGCTCTTGTGTTGAAGATGAAATAAGCTAAGCGGTCTACCGAAGTTTTGGGATGTCAAATTGAATCAGTAGGGAGCGTTCCGCCTTAGAGGGAATGACCCGCGAGAGCAGTCTAGGACGAAGCAGAAGCAAGCAAGAATGTTAGCTTGAGTAATGCAAACTGTACCGGACGGTACCGAATGAGTCAGGGACGACCGTCCAAGGTAAAATAACAACATAAAGAACATAATAAATAACTATTATTACCAGCAATTACCACTAACATTGAATAAGTAACAGTTGTCATTAGTAGCTATCAAGTGTCATTAGTAAGAATCATTAGCATAAAAAAGGTTACGGACACATCAACCACTCACCAACAAGCATAAGTACTGTCTGGGTCCCTCACAGTCCTCACAAGTACAGTTGGCGCCCACCATGGTGATGGAGGAGGGCCCAAGCTCACCACACGATAAAAGCCAAGCCTCCAAGACTAGACGGTCTAGCCTATGATGAGGAGCGTCTAGACTCAAAAAGGAGCGTCTAGCCCATGAAGAGGAGCGTCTAGGCCATGATGAGGAGCGGCTACATAAGGAGCGTCTAGGCCATGATGAGGATTCCTTCTAGACCGTCTAGCTTCACATACACATGGGTCAAAGCTACGGTTTTGGGAAGAGAAGACCTTTGTAATTGTTACATAAAGGCCCATTAGGGGTGCTTAGTAATTAGAGTAGTGTAGAAAGCATATTTGTGTGAACATTCTAGAAAGACCATGGAGGGGGTGAGCATAAAAACTAGACACACCCCTCCCCATGTGCTCATTTGTGCACCCATGTGCCATGTGCACCCATGTGCTTCACATTTACATTTCATTTGGCTAGCATTAGGGTTGCATTATGGTCCTCCTTAGCCTATAAAAGGAGGAGCCTACACCTTGTATTTTCAAGTTTATTGTGAGTAAAGTTATGCTGCCCATTTGTGCTCAACTTTGCTTCTCCCTAGAATCCTAGGCTCTAAACTTCAATTCCCTCATCTTTTCCCTTGAGCTGGCCGAACCACTCAATACCCATACTTATCATGCACCTACAAGATCAACACCACTCTTAGGAGGATCTTGCTCACTCTCATTCATTGCTTCCGCCCCATACTCTACATTGATTCAAGAAGAACTTCATGAAAATGCCATCACATGGGACCGAGACAACACAGTTTTCAGCAACATATTACAAACAACAATGGTGTCAACAAGGAACAACGCCAACCATGACCGGTTAGCAAAAGAACAAATGGCCCTAATCTAAGCCTTCCAAGCGCAGATGGAGGAGTTGCGGCAGAAAAGTGTCGCTAACCAACGAAAGAACGAGGAGGATCGACCCCGACACGAGAAGGATCGACGCTGACAGGACGAAGAAATGCTCCTGCTAAAATGGCATAATGAGAATTTGTTATGACGAATCGGAAGTCCTAAGCGGTAAGAGCAATCCTGAACACCTCACCCTACAACCAATCAATCCAAAGCCATACCGCCAGATCTGTCAACACAACCAAATCCCCAAAGTCACCAAACCTCTCAGAACAATATAGACTTGATCGAGGAAGAATAACAAAGAGGGCACCCATTCACAAATGAGATAATCAATGCTCCACTCCCTCCAGTGTGGAATGGATTAACCATTAAACCTTATGATGTACCGATCCAGATGGGCACCTGAACGTCTTTAAAACACAAATGATCTTATACACAACTGACAAGACGCTGTGGTGTAAAGTGTTCCCTACCTCTCTCCAAGAAGGACCACTCGGTTGGTTCACCAAACTTCCCACTAATTCCATGAGGAACTTCCAAGATCTAACGACGAAATTCATCACACAGTATGCCACCAGTCGACTGCATCACACGTTGTCCTTATCCCTCTCAATGTGAAGCAAGAAAAAAGGTGAATCCCTACGAGCATTTATGGACATTCAGCAAGGTATGTATGGGCATTAGAAATTTGATGCCCGAAATATCCATGCATCACCTAGTTAGGGCCATCCGTCCATGCAGGTTCACAAAAAGCTTAATCAAGAGACCGCCCAAAGACATGGATGAACTAAGAACCTGAGCCACGAAGTTCATGCAGATCGAAGAGCATGTCGACTACCATAAAGTACACCAGACTGAAACCACGAGTAAGGAGAGCGAGAAAGAGAAAGATAGAGGCAACTGTCCCGAACCAAAGCAAGCTGACCGATTTAGAGAGAATCACAACCCCCGTTTTCACAGTTACACACCTCTCACAGTCCCAAGGGGAAGGATTCATAAGTCGAACTCATCCCGACCCTTAAACAGTCACAGATCTCACGAAACGCTGATACGTCCAAACATTGTTAGTACCATCGCAACTACGATCATACAACGGAAGGATGTCAATCTTGGAAGGACAAAGTTGAAGAACTCGTCCAGGCGGGTTACTTCCAAAAATTTGTCAAAATAAATGTCGTAGTACATCGGTCTCCCCAAAGAGACCGTTAATCATCGGTCTCCCAATCATTAAGGTCCTGGTAGATCAAGGCAGCTCAGTGGACATTCTTTACTGGAAAACCTTTTAGAAAAAGAGGATCCTTGAATCGGAGATTCAGCCTTATGAAAAGCAGATTGTTGGATTCTCAAGCGAGAGAGTAGACACCAGGAGATACATCGACTTATATACCATGTTTGGGGAAGAAAGAGGTATGGTGAAAACCATAAGGATAAGATATTTATTAGTAAATGCCAATACCTCATACAACATACTACTTGGCCCGTCGTCCATAAACCGTTTCAAGGCAATAATGTCTACCCCTCATCTGGCCATGAAATTCCCATCCACGACTAAGGACATCTTCACAATCCACGTAGATCAAAAGGTTTCACGTGAATGTTATGTCGCAAGTTTAAAAATAGAACCTACCAGACGACTATGGAGAGCATCGCCGCGCGGCCAATCTCGGGAGAGAAGAGAACGTCTGGCAGAAAACCGTTCTCATAGCAAAGTAAAGGAGTATATGGTCGTACTCGTAGATCTAGATCCTCGGTTTGACGACGCACGAAAGGAAGCGGGCGAAGATCTTCAGCCTTTACCCCTCAACGATGATGAACACAAATCATACATTGGTTCGTCCTTGAACCCAGATGACCACATATTGGTCAGTAGAACTTGATGGATAACGTCAATCTCTTTGCATGACAGCCACCGACATTCCAGGGGTGAGCCTCGACATCATCACACATCGCCTCTCTATTTATAAGGAGGCAAGACCAGTGACTCAGAAAAAATGAAAACTCGGGGAAAAAAGCAGGTTTCATCCGAAAAGCGCACTATACGACATGACTAGCCAACGTCTAATGGTCCAGAAATCTAACGGTAAGTGGCAGATGAGTGTGGACTATTCTGATCTCAATAAAACATGCCCTAAAGACTCATATCCCTACCGACCATTGACCGACTAGTTGATGGAGCTGCTGGCCAAAATATCTTAAGTTTTTTGGATGCCTATTCGGGATACAATCAAATCTAGAGGCATCCAAGCGAAAGAAGTCTCAGATAAAAATTGATCTAGAGTATTAGAATCCCTGAACTTGGTAGGTATTTTCAAAACAAACGGATCAACCCAATCATAACTTAGACCGTCTGATGACTGACTCGAGTTACTCCCCCCCTCGCCCCATCCGACGCAGTATGCGTAACAGAAGACTTGATGCGGACATCCTCCAAGGTCTTTCTCAAGAGGGAGGGAATGATGCGGACAAATGATCATTCTTGAAATATAAGGATTGTAGTATCGTCTTATTTTCTTACAAACAAGAAAAGACCTTTGTAATTTATACACTGTTGAAACTCAGATTAGAGGGACGAATATTTTGATAATTTTAGAGAGTGTTTCTTTGCTAGGGTTTTTCCCTGTATCTTGCGATCTTATCAAGAATCCACCAATTCTTGTGGCGATCATCCTTAGGCTTATCAAACTTTGTTTGTGGCGCCTTCCTTTATCCAGGTTTCTATCGTTACTGTTTTGAATTTATTCCATTCCGTAACCCTAAATTTCCAATTTTATTGTCATGTCTATTTGGATTCATATCAGTTGGTACCAGAGCAAAGGTTTGAGTATATAATTGTGCATCCTGAATTTTTTTTCCCTCATTACTGTTCACGAAATAGAAAAAAAAATAGAAAAACAGAAAACCTTTGTGTTTATTTCGTGCATACTTGGTGTTTGTTAAAAGTTCTAAAAGTGTCCTGTCTACATATTTTATTTTCTCTATATATTGTTTTTGCTTGCTGTTTTTTTATTGTCTTGCTTGTTTGTTGATAGTGAAATTGTTCTTCACTATTTTGTTCTTTACTATTATTTTTAATTGATTCTGATTGCTACTTTTGAAAGTGATTCTGGATTATTGATTGCTTGATTCTTGTAAGAACCTTAAGTAGAGAAAGAGTGGTAAAATGCAGTGTGATCATTAGAAAAAAAAGCCTTATTGTGTGAAACACAAGTGTTGAGTGTAAACATGTGAGAAAGTGGTGTGAGGCCCAAACTTATTGTTATTTGTAATCTGTTTACTTGAGCATGGCAGGGGAACCGTCAGATAGTGGACTGTCTCAACTACAGATGCAAGCCTTAACACAACACTTGGAAAGGATAATGAAACAACAAAGTGATGGACTCCATGAGAGGTTGGATCAAATGGAGCAAGCACAACAAGTAAATCCAGAAAATAGAGGAGGAGATAGGAGGAGGAGAAGAGAAAATGATGGAGAACAAAGAACTCTGAGAATTGATGGAATAAAATTAAATATTCCCACATTCAATGGGAAAAGTGATCCTGATGCTTACTTGGAGTGGGAAATTAAAGTGGAGCATGTGTTTGCTTGCAATGAGTACAATGAGGAGCAGAAGATGAAGTTGGTAGCAGCTGAATTTTCAGCTTATGCTTTAACTTGGTGGAATAAATACCAAAGGGAGAGAATTAGATATGAGGAACCCATGGTGAAGACTTGGGCAGAAATGAAAAGGATTATGAGGAAGAGATATATTCCAGCAAGCTACAATAGGGATTTGCAACTCAAACTTCAAAGAATGACTCAAGGGAATAGAAGTGTGGAGGAGTATTTTAAAGAGATGGAGGTGACCATGATTAGAGCTGGAAAGAATGAAAAAAATGAAGCAATCATGGCAAGAGTTTTGAATGGATTGAATCATGATATTAGGGATGTTGTGGAGCTGCAAGAGTATGTTGACATGAAAGAGTTGTTGCACAAGGCTAACCAAGTAGAACAACAACTCAAGAGGAAGGGAATCATGAGGAGTTCTAACAATAATAAAAATTTCAATTGGAAGGATAAGGCGATGAAGGATAAAGGAGTTTCCTCAAGTTCAGTCACATCTTCAAGTGGGAAGTCACCTCATAGATATAGTAACTCACCACCTAAAAGGAAAACAAGTGAGGTAAAATGTTTCAAATGCTTGGGAAGAGGACATTATGCTTCAGAATGTCCAACAAAAAAAAATATGATCAGTTTATCAAAGACACAAATAGTCAGTGAACCTTCAAGTGAAGAAGAGAAGGAAGAGGTAGAGGTGGAGTTCGATACATTGGAGGGTGATTTGTTGATGATTCGAAGGCTTATGGGAAGCAAAATGCAAGCTTTGGACCAAACCCAAAGGGAAAATATTTTCCATACTAGATGTTCCATTCAAGGGAAAATATGTTCACTCATAGTTGATGGAGGAAGTTGCACCAATGTAGCTAGCTCAAGACTAGTTGCCAAATTGAATTTGAAGACAAAACCGCACCCAAGGCCATACAAGCTTCAATGGCTTAGTGAAGGTGGAGAGATGACAGTGAGTAAGCAAGTGGAGGTGAACCTATCCATAGGACAATATAATGACAATGTCTTGTGTGATGTGGTTCCAATGGAGGCAACTCACATTTTGTTAGGGAGACCGTGGCAGTTTGACACCAAGGCTATTCATGATGGTTTCACCAATAAAATCTCTTTCATGCAGAATAATAAGAAGATCATTCTCAAACCCTTATCTCCTAGAGAGGTGTGTGAGGATAAAATCAAATTGAGAGAAAAGAGAGTCCAAGAGAAAAGAGAGATGAGTGAAACACCAAAATAGAGCAAGAGTGAAACACCTAAAAAGAGACAAACACGTGAGAGAAAAATGAGTGGATTACTGAAAGTGAATGAAGTGAAGAAGTTGCTACTTTCTAGCAAACCTCTTTATTTTACCTTATTGCAAAGACAACACTTTGGTTGCTGACCATTCTAACCAAATTAATTTTCTTCCTAGTGTTGATTCTGTTTTGCAGGAAATCCAAACTCAAGTTGAAGAATTGATGAACAAAGGATGGGTACAAGAGACCATGAGCCCATGTGTTGTTCCAGTAATTTTGGTGCCTAAATATGATGGTTATTGGAGGATGTGCACAGATTGCAGAGCACTCAATAACATTACCATTAAGTATAAACACCATATTCCCAGGTTAGATGATTTAATGGATGAATTGTATGGTGGTTGTATATTTTCAAAAATTGACTTAAGAAGTGGTTGCCATCAAATTAGGATTAGGAATGGGAATGAATGGAAAACTGTGTTTACAACAAAATATGAATTGTATGACTGGCGTGTGTTGCTATTTGGGCTAACAAATGCCTCAAGCACTTTTATGAGATTAATGAACTATGTTTTGAGAGAATTTTCGGGCAAATTTGTTGTGGTGTATTTTGATGACATCCTGATCTATAGCACTAGTTTGGAATTACATGAGGAACATTTGTGTGCTGTTTTGAATGTTCTTAGAAAAGAAAAGTTGTATGCTAATCTTGATAAATGCAGATTTTGTACTGAACAAATTGCGTTCTTGGATTTTGTGGTAAGTGCCAAAGGAGTTCAGGTAGATTATGAAAAAGTGAAGGCTATCCAAGAATTATGTTTACATCATGTTGAGTTTGCTTACAATATGGTTGTTGACAGCACATCGAATTGTGATCCATTTGAAATTTTGTATGGATTAAATCCTTTAACTCCAATATATTTGTTAACTATGCCTAACATTTCTGTTTTAAAGCATAAAGATACACAGGCAAAGGTTGACTATGTGAGAAAGCAACATAAAAAGGTTGAAGCACAAGTTGAAGGAAAAGGTGAATGTTATTCTAAACAAGTTAACAAAGGAAGAAAGAAAGTAATCTTTGATCCTGGAGATGGGGTCTGGGTACACATGAGGAAAGAAATGTTAACTAGACAAAGAAAATCCAAGCTCTTTTAATGTGTCTGATTTGTATCCAAGCTCTTTTAAGAGGGAGGGAATGATGCGGACATCCAAGCCCAAGGGCCACGCGCAACAAGATTGGAATATTAAAATAAAATAATATTATTGTTTTATTTGGAGTTAGGATTTGAACTCAGGACCAAGTACAGAGTATCAACCTAACCACTGGGACAAATGATCATTCTTGAAATATAAGGATTGTAGTATCATCTTATTTTCTTACAAACAAGAAAAGACCTTTGTAATTTATACACTGTTGAAACTCAGATTAGAGGGACGAATATTTTGATAATTTTAGAGAGTGTTTCTCTGCTAGGGTTTTTCCCTGTATCTTGCGATCTTATCAAGAATCCACCAATTCTTGTGGCGATCATCCTTAGGCTTATCAAACTTTGTTTGTGGCGCCTTCCTTTATCCAGGTTTCTATTGTTACTGTTTTGAATTTATTCCGTTCCGTAACCCTAAATTCTCAATTTTATTGTCATGTCTATTTGGATTCATATCAAGACTCGACGTGAATCACGCTATTTGAAGAGTTGGAAGAAGATGAAGACATTACTAACCTAGATCGGATACAAGATACAAAAGAAAGAATCACAGGGTCGGCACTCGGAGCACTTGGTGGAACCTTTCAGATCGTAAACCCTCTCAATGTCAAGGTAACTCCTATTTATGGAAACCTTAAGACGGAACCAGTATCGTCAGATTCCCTCCCATCCAACGGTCTGTGCCACTCGGCATACGAAACTACACAAGATCTCCACCATCAAAACCCATATGATGGAACAGTGCGCAACAGAATGGCGGTTTTTCCCTCAAAAGTTACGTATCTACCAAGCATTAAATATTGTCAACGGTCACATCTCACCTCGGGAACTCCACCAGTTATTTTCGACTCTTCAGAAATTAATCTCTTCAAGTCTGGGGCAAATGTACCGGTCGGTACCGGACGAGTCAAGGACCAACCGTCCAAGGTAAATTAACAACATAAAGAACACAATAAATAACTATTATTACCGGCAACTACCACTAGCATTGAATAAGTAACGATTGTCATTAGTATATCAAGTGTCATTAGTAAGAATCATTAGCATTAAATGATTCAAGGCTAATAAACCTAAAAGATCTGGGAAATATCCCCAACGGTAACAGATAAAGAGGAAGGACACACTTGTATAAAAGGGGGCAAGATAAAGGAGGAAGGTACGTTTTCATATCCCACTATAGCACACTTGAAACATAACACTACTTGAGCGTCAGAGTGCAATTGCAGGTACCCCCCAGCCGGCCGAGCGCCAACATTAAAAGAAGGAGATTGAAGAAAGGTTACGGACACATCAACCACTCACCAACAAGTATTAGTACTATCTGGGGTCCTCACAGTCCTCACAAGTACACAAACATTAATGAGAATCCAATGCCTCGAAAATCCAAGGGTTCCTCCGCAAGGTTCATCCATGGAGGGTGAGTCAAGGCCTAAGATCAGGCCGAAAGGTGTAGCCAATGAACAATACGTGAATATTCCTGTACTACCCTTTGTTGGTCCCGAGGACGAAGGAGGCTAGGTTAGCCGAAAGATGGTTATCGGTTCAAGGACACATGGTGTCTTTGCTTTTTTTTGGGTAAGAAGGGTTAGAGAAAATGACTCGAGCCAAGGTTCAAGTACCCTGAGCTACAATGTTGAATATATATATTTATATATATATATATATATATTGATATTTTATTTTTGTTATGTAATTTTCTTACTTCTTGGTGAATAAGTTGTTTTCTTTTTAATTTGTAATGTTCCATTATAAGTTATTACCTTAAATATATAGTGTTTTAATGAATTAATAATCCATTATAATATAGTAGTTATAAACTCAATTACTGTATTAAGATATTGTTAGCTTTAAAGCTATATGTTTTTTTATAGTAAATTTTATTTTTAAAGTGAGTTCAGAGTGGAAAGATTATATAAATATCCTTAGACTTCTCTAAGACTCTTAGTTGTTATAGAACAAATTCTTCGATTAAAGATTTTTATATGTACAAAATTATACCAATATTTCGACCTTTAACTGTATTAAGATAATCCTCAGATCAGCGTGCTTCTCATGTTTATCTAAAAATAAAACCCTTTGATTTGATAAGCACTTGGAAGAGTTACCTAGATAAACTTCATATTCAAATTAGTTATTGTTGAAGTTTTAAATTGAGAAATTGTGAGATAACTTCTTCTTAGTATGGATGCGTATATACATCATCATTTTTTATTCATTTGACACTATAGTATAGTGAATATAAGGACATTTATTATTGATAAAGGATCATTTACTTTGTCTATTTTTTTATAAAAAAATAATTAAAATAAAATATTTAAATGATAATTCTATATCTCGAACCCAAGTCCCTTTATTGATCAAAATACCTTTAACCACTACCAGAAAAATTCTTTTGTCTTGGGAAAGTTTTCATAAATATGTAGCTTAAATATAATTTAACAAAAATTATATTAAAATTTTCAAAATTTTAATTCATTTTATTTTAAATTTTATAACAAATAAATAAATTTAATGTATAAAAGAAATGTATATAATTTATAAAAAAAAACTTTCTTTAATTTATACAAAACAATTAAATTCAATTTATACAACAAAAATAATCATTTCATTTATACAACAAAAAGTTATTTTAATTTATACGACAAAAACTTAATTTCATTTATATAAAAAAACATATATTTAATTTATACAACAAAAAATAAATACAAAATATTTTTAAAATTTAAATATGTATTTTTTTACCCAATTATTATTTTTCTACATCTTTCAATTCTTTATAAACTTTATAATATAATTTCTTTAAATAATTTTAAATTAAACACTTAATCAATTTCATAAATTTAATTTAACTAATTTATATCTAAATACTTATTATAATATTATAAATTAAATTAAATTAAAATAATTAATTTTTAAAAAATTTAAGTATTTTATATAAAATTTATAAATTTAATTACATTTTTTCTTTTACTCAATTATTATTTTTTAACATTTTTCATTATTTTTTAATTTTTTTAAGATAACTTTTTAAAATAATTTAAAAATAAACATGTAATCAATTTAATTTAACTAACATATACCAAAATTATTAAAATTAAAAAAAATTATTATAATATTAAAAAAATTAAAATAAATACAATAAGCAAGTAAAAATTATAATATTTATTACTATGTTATACATTAAATAAATATAAAATCAATAAACTCTAACTATGTTTGAGCTATAGCCCACGCTTCCCATTATTTGCATCGACTTTGCGTCGATCGTAGTCCACGCAAACTTATATATATATATATTTAAATCTATACCTGCGTCCATTATGCGTCGGATTGCCAAAAAACAAAATTACTTTTGCGTCGGCTTTGCGTGGGTTTGACCAATGAAAATCGCGTCTACACTTAGCCCACGTATGGAAGCTAAATCACCATTTTCTTGTATTGCTCATTTTTCTTTTAGGAAAAAGTTGTCTAGACCCTGTTAAGAGTGAAACACTTTCATTTTTGACAACCCAAAAAAATATAATAATATTTTATATTAAAAATAAATTAAATATAGTTAAAATATTAATTTAATGGAGTAGATGTATTTATGTCATTATTAAAAAAAATATTAAATAAAAATTAATTTTAGACATAAAAATAATTCATTGTTGTATTAACTTAATTAAATATTATTTTAAAAACTAAAAAATTATTGATTTCTAAATTAATTTCTATTATTGATAAATAGTTTCTAAATTGATATATAATTAGCTACCAAAGTTTTAACTACCAATTATTTAGATTCTAAATTTGATAACAAAAACTTTGATAGCTAATTAGATATCAAGTTAGAAACTATTTGTCAATAATAAAAATTAATTTAAAAATTAATAATTTTTTTAGTCTCTAAACTAGTATGTATTTAATCATTATAGCAATTAAATTAATTTTTATGGAATGATTTTCTTGTATCGTAATGTGTGAAGTGAAGAGTGTGTATTTCAGCAGCACCCTTATCTTTATTATAATCTCTTGATATTCCATTTTATACTCACATTAAGGTTTTCACACAGATATTAAAAAAATGCAATTAATATTATTTTTGTAATTAATTAATATGCATAAATATATTTAAAATGCGCGTAAAAGAAAACTATTTAAAGGTATAAAATATTGATAATTTGAAAAACGGTAAGAAATTAAGCCAGTTTAATAAAAAAACACGTTTTATTTTTAATAGCATGTGGGTCTATATGGTTTACAATAAAAGATAAAATGAATAAAATAAGGATAAGAACAAATATTAGTCAGCTGCAGATGGCTATTTAGGTTTTATGACATCTCCAAATCAGATAACAATGAAGGTAATAATATATGTAGAAAAAGAAAAAAAAATCTGCAATATATTTAAATAAATAGAATTATACTTAAAAGAAATTCATGAATATGCATGCATATATAGATTATTTATTCATTGGGCTCAATCTACACGTTCAAATTGCGGAAGCAAAATGTCAACGCCCTCTCATATCTGATGCGTCTGTCTGAATTTCTTCATATATATGAATCTTCTCAGCACACCATTTTATCAACACACATACCTAACACTACCAAGTACGTCAAAGTGTACCTCTATTCTTCCTTCATTATCAAAATCCTGACCCAGAAAGTGATCAAGATAACACACTCCAAGACAAAGAAGCACAAAGAAAGAAGACGCGCACATACACATGAAGCTCGTTTGGTCCCCAGAAACAGCCTTAAAAGCTTACATAGACACCGTTAAATCAGTAAGCACTCTTTACATCAAGATTCAAGAACCATGTTGCTTTCTTAGAAAATTAACTGATAAATTTGATAAAAGATGTTAGTTTTCTTAGAAAAGATTTCGTATTTGTTTAAAAAGGATATGTGGGTTGATTTTGATTTGTTTGTTTTGGCAGTGTGAGAAATTCAAGGAATCGGGGGTACCGGAGTTGCTGTCAGCCATGGCTGCAGGATTTAACACAAAGTTCATAGTGGAATCATGGTGCTGCGGTGGTCCTATAGCCGCAAGCGTAGGCTTAGCAGTTGCAGCTCGCAACACGGGTGCAAGGCACGTGTGCATAGTCCCGGATGAACAGTCAAGGCTGCAGTACATAAAGGCCCTGGAGGAGATGGGGGTGTCTCCGCCGCCGGAGGTGGTGTCGGGGGAGGCGGAGGCGGCGGTGTCGCGGCTGGCGGGGCTGGACTTTCTGGTGGTGGATTGCAAGAGGAGGGAATTCGCTAGGATTCTAAGGGTGGCCGAAGTTAGTCCTAAAGGAGCAGTTTTAGCATGCAAGAACGCATTGCAGAGAAATTTGCGTGGCGGGTTCAGATGGAGCGTGGTGCTCCAAAGGGGTGTGCGAGTGGTTAGGTCAGTGTTTCTCCCTGTTGGGAAGGGTTTGGATATTGCATACATAGGAGGTTGTAGAAGTGGTGCACCACCACCACCACAAACAACCGCATCAAAGAGTCCTTGCCGTTGGATCAAACACATAGATCAGCAATCAGGAGAAGAACACCTCTTCAGAGAGTGATCCATCCATTTTGTTCATATATAACTTAGAGATAATAAGAACATAATTAAATAAACTATGTAGACTCCTTAAATATTAACATGTTTGATTTTCAGATGTCTAAACCTGAGATTTCTTCTGTTCGAAACGTGCTTCTAAACATGTTGTGTATCATAAATAGTAAGTAACACGTTTTTCAGATATCAAAACCTGATTCTTGTATTCTAAAATGAGTTTCTAAACTGATGATGAAGATCAAATTCTTAACTGGGTTTCTTGAAAAATCGTGGCGTATGTATGACGGATTCAGCTAGTGTTTTTATTACTGGGATGATGGCTAAGGAAGATTAGAAAGAGACATGGTTTTTATGAAATGATAATAATATATGCTTAGTTTAATGCATGTGTATGCACAGTTTTGTTTTTCAAAATTATTTGTTTTTTGCAAAAGCTTGACTTTGTTCGTTCTTTCATTTATGTTATCGCAATTTGATGCATAGATCTATCTGCAGAGTCATATTCATAGGCTTTTATTGAATTTGAAGCCAAAGTCATGTTTTTCTTTGACCAAGTCTTTGTTTATAAAAAGAAAAGGGCATATTTTTCACACTTTTTGTTCTATAAAATGGCAATTGAGAACTACTTGCGACTTTATATATGTAAATTAAGATGATCATTCGGAAGTTATAATAGGTACAAGAAACTTTGGTTCAAGTCAATATATCAGTTCAATCAACCAGAGATTATAAATAATCTTTCTTCTTCTTTCTACCTTTTTTTATTCCATGAGTAGCTGTAAGATTTTAAAAATTAATACATATCAATGTCAATTAGTTATATAATGTCAATTTGGTAGAAGCTTTTGGTGGGTAAATGCCAATCATGCCAGAATTTTGATTACTTTTAAGATAGTTTGAGGCATGCAAGTCAACACTAAAAGTTTAACAGCCACTCACCGTGTTGGGCATACATATGTTGAAATAGTAATTTTTACTGATTTGTGTAAATTTTAAGAAAATTTGAAAATACATTTAAGTCGTTTTCAAGACACGAGTTCAACTAAAAAAAAGTTATATTTTTAAAATACCAAGATTGAAGCATGGGTTCTTATTTCAGAACATTTTACATTTTAAAACTTTTTGGTACATGAAATGATTTAAAACTTATTTATATAAACAATTAGAAAATTGATATCGAAATTGGTCTTAAAGTTAGTAGTCATATATGTCAATAAGAATGCTTGTGGGTGATTTTGTGAGAAATGTTGATGATGCTGCTTCTTATATATTAGGATATCTAAGAATTTAGATAGCTAGCCTGCATAATTATTATGAGAAGTTTACTTTCTGAATCTACAAAATACTATTTTTGTCTAGATTTACGCACAAAGTAAATTTTCCTTATTATATATATTGTTATTCGAGATGAACTCGGTGGATATCGAGTTGAAGAGAATGATCTCTTTGTTGAATGCTCGTTGAACTTTGATAATAAATGTTGAGTGGTGAGTTATTCTTCAACGCTTAATGATTATATTTAAGAACTTAAAAATATTTAAATAATTAAATAAATTAAAAAAAATATTGAGTAAATATTTCCTAAAAAATAAAATTATATTTATAATCTTTGGAATATGATAAAATATCTAATTAAATAACAACAAATTAATTCGTTAGATATAAAATCAATTTCGACAATACTAAAAGTTAATTTTTAAAGATGTTTAAGGTATTTGGATCAACATGTTATTAATACCACTATCTCAAGTGAATATTCAATATGTATTTTGTTGATGAGTGAGAAAAACTCGCTTATATCATGAAGTTATTTTTAATGTTTTTTTTTTTGTTTT
The DNA here is from genome assembly GCF_000499845.2 of Phaseolus vulgaris. Taxonomy (NCBI): domain Eukaryota; kingdom Viridiplantae; phylum Streptophyta; class Magnoliopsida; order Fabales; family Fabaceae; genus Phaseolus; species Phaseolus vulgaris. Next base: position 34,885,115 of record NC_023750.2, on the reverse strand, counting down.
AACTCTCGCTAAGTGTGTTATTCGCGTTTTTTTTCCTAGAAGATGCAACGTAGTTAATGAATTACCAACGATTTTGAATAATCCCTGGAGATCAATTTTTTTTGACAGTTTTGTATTGTTATTAGTAGACTACATATATTATATGACATGATATATATATATATATATATATATATATATAAATATAAAGCTAAATAATATATCAAAATTATCGTGGTTTTTTAAGGAGATCAATTACTTTATTCAAATAGGGAGTTTGTGAATTGAGGGAATTTTATTTCACTATTCAAACAAACACATTTTACAACACTAAGGAATTCAAGTGAAGCAAATGAATTGTCTAGATTTTAAAATACATTATTGAAATTCACAAATAGATTTTTTTTTTTTAAAGAATTTAGTTGCCTTTTATCGCGACATTACACAAATGTATTGTGACAATGTATATTCAAGCCAATAATTTATTATTTTCTTTAGAATGATCATGGATTCATTCAAAGTATTCTACCATTCAATGGTTGATGGAATTGACTTCAAATTTGAAATATCACAATTTCTCTTTAGCATAATAAGTCAAGTTGTTTTGAACTAGTTACGTCATTTGTAAAATTTGTTTAAGTGTATGTTCTAATAGAATTGTTATACATCAAACTGAGATTTTCTAATATATTTTTTTTGTAACATGAACTTAATTAATGTTTCCTATCCTATTGATATTTGATATTCCATGTCATTTGAATTAGTAACTCTACCAAACCCTGAGTTTGATCCTATTTTTTGCTAGTCCTGGATTATTGAGGAGCATCATCATCATGGAAATATTGTAGTAGACAAAAATTAAGCATTTCAATTGCTAAACAAAGGAGTCAAAATTTAGATGTATCACAATTCAAAAGATAGATGTATATATAGAGGTTATAAAACACATAACAAACTCTGACAACAAATAGAATAATAATAGTCAAACAAACTATAGTATATTTGAAATCAATTCCTACCTTAGAGATCTAGAGAACAATTTTTTTTACCTATCATTATATGGCTTCCAATCATTCTTTGTCATAGTAACAAAATGGGCAACAAAAGTTATTTTAAAAATAAACTATAGTACTTGCAATGTTAAAACACTAGAATGGTTCTTAATCTTGATCATTTGTTTCATCATTAGGAACACTTCCTTGATCAGATGCCTAATATATAAAAAAATATTCATAATTAGTAGCATTTCAATTATAATACAAAATATATATTGATTTAATCAAGATTTAAATATTGTCGGTAATGCATGAAACATAGCAAAATCACGAGGCAATTCTCCTTGATAGTTTTGCACCAAAAAAAGTCATTATTGCCTTCATTTCATTAACTTGAGATGTTAATGAAGAAACCTAGTTTAGAACACAAACTTCATTTCATTAACATATTTAATAAGAATTAAAATAAGTAAGTTCTAAATATAAATTTTAAGCATAAAAAATATATGGATACACAATTAAACAAGTAAAAAATATATGATAAAGTAAAAGTAAAAACTTATAAACCTAATTTTGTAAATGTGTATAGGAAGGCAAACTTGAAGATGTTCCACTATATATACGAATGAGCATTGCAGCCAAACACTTTAGATGGGCAAGGACGCAAACCTAACACGTCCACAATGTTTTCGGCTTCAGAAAACATAAGCTAAGGAATCAGTATTTGATATGAATGGTGATGAGGTTAATTCATATGCTTGAATTTTTTCCTAGAAACAACACAAGAAGAAACTAATTAAAATTACATTAAGTGTGGTTGACAATTATATAATTTATTATAATTGAACTTATACAAATTTCCCTCGCTTCATCACTCACAAATACTCCATTAGCATGTTTATGTGTAGCTATCCATACATCTCCTCTACTAACCTTGTGGCCATACTCTTTTTCCTATTAAAAGGAAGAAAAATTACATGACACAATGTAAGAGAGATTAAAACATAAATTTGACATGAACATATGTAAAGATGTCACCATTTCATCTCTTAGATCCACCTGTGTGAGCAATGATTTGCTTTGTCCAATTCTCTTTATTTTTTAGGGCATTTTCCTAATCATCAACATATAAAAATCAATAAGTCTGAATGTAAATGCCTAAAAAATGTTTCAAATATACCTTTGTTTTTTAATTTAGACGATAATTCACAAAAGAAGCCAAATAATATTTATTTATTCCTTTTGGAGCCATAACAATCAATTCATCTCTTGTACGTGTTTCATCATTCCTTTCTTCCCACGATTCTTGTCGGTGGTCTCTCCATTTTGTGTTAAGTTATTTAAGGACATAATTTATATGAACATCAGAACGAACATGAAATTTAGCCTTCAAAACAATCAATAATTAAAATTAACAATAATTATAGTATATTTAAATTATAAATTAAATTATAGTATAATTTTGGATATGATTACCTAAATAGTGTGTTTAAGTATATCTTCTTTATAAACTTTAGGAACCTTCCTCCACCTAGAATAAATAATAGGAAATGCATTATAGTTTCTTGCAATACTACCTAAGAACTTATTCAATAATGTTCCACCATCTGCAATTGGTTGGCCCTCATTATTCCATTGCACAACAATCCTTTCATTTAGAGGTAGAGGCCAAACATCATTGGTTCTTAGTTGTTTTGTGTTTCTCTTTCCTTCATCATATGTGAAATATTAAAAACATTTGTCTTAAGGGATATATGACTAAACCAAAAAGATAATATTGCATATATAACTATATAATATTGTATGCTTTTAAAAAATTAATAGTGGCTTTGTACAAATTTCATTTTTGAACTTGATATATAGTGGCTTACGAATGATATCAACAAGCCATGCTCTTTTGTAGGCTGCAGGCCTTTGTTGATGTGTTTGCAACTCAGTTTCCTCATTTTCTTCCTCTTCATTTTCTAAATATACATCTGATGTATCGGATATTGTTGGTCAAAGTACATGTACAAATTGATTTGGTGGTTGAAAATTATATTGAGGTTGATTACTTTTTATGACAACTGTGTTGTCAAAAGTAATAATTTGTCCCTAAGAACGAATCTCGATCCCACAAAAAATAATTGAATTATCAAGTACAATATTCGCTAAATATAAAACAGAACAATAAAAAGTTGGTTTGAAAATTGTTATAATGACAAAAATTAACAAGAAAACAAATCAAAGAGTAATTTCTTCAATTGGAAAAATAGGGATTAAGTTTCATCTTTATCACTCTCATGTATTTTGATTAGCATGTTAATATTAAGTTCTTTGATTCAAATTGATGCCTGTAGAAAATTCATTTATATCAATTTCTCGCATATAAAATTCTTAAGAATGTTTCCTAAATATAAATTTCTCGCATATTTATAAAAAACAACTTAGAATCACACTCAGACGTTAATAGGAATTAACATTTCAAGTTTATTTCTATTACTCAAATTCGTTAAATATTGTTATTTAGGTCAGAACCCTGAAAATACCTTTTAGTCAGATTTAAGATTCTAGATCAAAAGTTAGAAACAAAACAAAAATTTCAATAATCAATCAAGAACAAAATATTATATCATATTTAAATATCACCTCAATACATAAGAGTTCAAACAGATTACTCCCAATCCCTAAGTGTAGAATTTGAACTCAGGACCAAGTACAGAGTATCAACCTAACCACCACTGGGACAATGATAATTCTTGAAATATAAGGATTGTAGTATTGTCTTATTTTCTTACAAACAAAAAAAGACCTTTGTAATTTATACACTATTGGAACTCAGATTAGGGGGACGAATATTTTTTATAATTTTAGAGAGTGTTTCTCTGCTAGGGTTTTTCCCTGTATCTTGCGATCTTATCAAGAATCCACTAATTCTTGTGGCGATCATCCTTAGGCTTATCAAACTTTGTTTGTGGCGCCTTCCTTTATCCAGGTTTTTATTGTTACTGTTTTGAATTTAATTTATTCCGTTCCGTAACCCTAAATTCCCAATTTTATTGTCATGTCTATTTGGATTCATATCAGTTGGCATTCAGAGCAAAAGTTTGAGTCATAATATAATTGTGCATCTTGAAAATTTTTTTTCCCCTCATTACTGTTCACGACACTGTTCACGGTATTGTTCACGTCACTGTTCACGGTACTGTTCATTTTTTTTATTTTGTTATTTTTTTTAAAAAAAGCAGAAACAGAAAGAAAAAAAAGAAGAAATAGAAAAAAAGAAAAGAAGAGAAAAAAAAAAGGAAGAAGAAGAAGAAAACAGAAATACAAAAAAAAAAAACAAGAGGAAAACAGAAAAACAAAAATAGTTCTTATTCAGTGCATACTTGGTGTTTGTTAAAAGGTCTAAAAGTGTCCTGTCTACATATTTTATTTTCTCTATATATTGTTTTTGCTTGCTGTTTTTTTTTTTAATTGTCTTGCTTGTTTTTTGATAGTGAAATTGTTCTTCACTATTTTGTTCTTTACTATTATTTTTAATTGATTCTGATTGCTACTTTTGAAAGTGATTCTGCATTGATTGCTTGATTCAAGTAAGAACCTTAAGTAGAGAAAGAGTGGTAAAAGGCAGTGTGATCATTAGAAAAAAAGCCTTATTGTGTGAAACACGAGTGTTGAGTGTAAACACGTGAGAAAGTGGTGTGAGGCCCAAACTTATTGTTATATGTAATCTGTTTACTTGAGCATGGCAGGGGAACCGTCAGATAGTGGACTGTCTCAACTACAGATGCAAGCCTTAACACAACACTTGGAAAGGATAATGAAACAACAAAGTGATGGACTCCATGAGAGGTTGGATCAAATGGAGCAAGCACAACAAGTAAATCCAGAAAATAGAGGAGGAGATAGGAGGAGGAGAAGAGAAAATGATGGAGAACAAAGAACACTGAGAATTGATGGAATAAAATTAAATATTCCCACATTCAATGGGAAAAGTGATCCTGATGCTTACTTGGAGTGGGAAGTTAAAGTGGAGCATGTGTTTGCTTGCAATGAGTACAATGAGGAGCAGAAGATGAAGTTGGCAGCAGCTGAATTTTCAGCTTATGCTTTAACTTGGTGGAATAAATACCAAAGGGACAGAACTAGATATGAAGAACCCATGGTAGAATCTTGGACAGAAATGAAAAGGATTATGAGGAAGAGATATATTCCAGCAAGCTACAATAGGGAGTTGCAACTCAAACTCCAGAGAATGACTCAAGGAAATAAAAGTGTGGAAGAGTACTTTAAAGAGATGGAGGTGACCATGCTTAGAGTTGGAAAGAATGAAGAAAATGAAGCAATCATGGCAAGATTTTTGAATGGATTGAATTGTGATATTAGGGATGTTGTGAAGCTGCAAGAGTATATTGACATGAAAGAGTTGTTGCACAAGGCTAACCAAGTAGAACAACAACTCAAGAGGAAGGGAATCATGAGGAGTTCTAACAATAATAAAAATTTCAATTGGAAGGATAAGGCGATGAAGGATAAAGGAGTTCCCTCAAGTTCAGTCACATCTTCAAGTGGGAAGTCACCTCATAGATATAGTAACTCACCACCTAAAAGGAAAACAAGTGAGGTAAAATGTTTCAAATGCTTGGGAAGAGGTCATTATGCTTCAGAATGTCCAACAAAAAAGAATATGATCAGTTTAGCAAAGACACAAATAGCCAGTGAACCTTCAAGTGAAGAAGAGAAGGAAGAGGTAGAGGTGGAGTTGGATACATTGGAGGATGATTTGTTGATGATTCGAAGGCTTATGGGAAGCAAAATGCAAGCTTTGGACCAAACCCAAAGGGAAAATATTTTCCATACTAGATGTTCCATTCAAGGGAAAATATGTTCACTCATAGTTGATGGAGGAAGTTGCACCAATGTAGCTAGCTCACGACTAGTTACCAAATTGAATTTGGAGACAAAACCGCACCCAAGGCCATACAAGCTTCAATGGCTTAGTGAAGATGGAGAGATGACAGTGAGTAAACAAGTGGAGGTGAACCTATCCATAGGACAATATAATGACAATGTCTTGTGTGATGTGGTTCCAATGGAGACAACTCACATTTTGTTAGGGAGGCCGTGACAGTTTGACACCAAGGCTATTCATGATGGTTTCACCAATAAAATCTCTTTCATGCAGAATAATAAGAAGATCATTCTCAAACCCTTATCTCCTAGAGAGGTGTGTGAGGATAAAATCAAATTGAGAGAAAAGAGAGTCCAAGAGAAAAGAGAGATGAGTGAAACACCTAAACAGAGCAAGAGTGAAACACTTACAAAGAGAGAAACACATGAGAGAAAAATGAGTGGATTATTGAAAGTGAATGAAGTGAAGAAGTTGCTACTTTCTAGCAAACCTCTTTATTTACCTTATTGCAAAGACAACACTTTGGTTGCTGACCATTCTAACCAAATTAATTTTCTTCCTAGTGTTGATTCTGTTTTGCAGGAAATCCAAACTCAAGTTGAAGAATTGATGAACAAAGGATGGGTACAAGAGACCATGAGCCCATGTGTTGTTCCAGTAATTTTGGTGCCTAAAAATGATGGTTATTGGAAGATGTGCACAGATTGCAGAGCACTCAATAACATTACCATTACGTATAAACACCATATTCCCAGGTTAGATGATTTAATGGATGAATTGTATGGTGGTTGTATATTTTCAAAAATTGACTTAAGAAGTGGTTGCCATCAAATTAGGATTAGGAATGAGAATGAATGGAAAACTGTCTTTACATCAAAATATGGATTGTATGACTGGCGTGTGTTGCTATTTGGGCTAACAAATGCCTCAAGCACTTTTATGAGATTAATGAACCATGTTTTGAGAGAATTTTTGGGCAAATTTGATGTGGTGTATTTTGATGACATCTTGATCTATAGCACTAGTTTGGAATTACATGAGGAACATTTGTGTGCTGTTTTGAATGTTCTTAGAAAAGAAAAGTTGTATGCTAATCTTGATAAATGCAAATTTTGTACTGAACAAATTGCGTTCTTGTGTTTTGTGGTAAGTACCAAAGGAGTTTATGTAGATTATGAAAAGTGATGGCTATCCAAGAATTATGTTTACATCATGTTGAGTTTGCTTACAATATGGTTGTTGACAGCACATTGAATTGTGATCCATTTGAAATTTTGTATGGATTAAATCCTTTAACTCCAATATATTTGTTAACTATGCCTAACATTTCTGTTTTATTGCCAGGTGATGAAGAGGGAGGGAATGATGCGGACATCCAAGCCCAAGGGCCACGCACAACAAGATTGAAATATTATTATTTTATTTGGAGTTAGGATTTGAACTCAGGACCAAGTACAAAGTATCAACCTAACCACTGGGACAATGATCATTCTTGAAATATAAGGATTGTAGTATTGTCTTATTTTCTTACAAACAAGAAAAGACCTTTGTAATTTATACACTATTGGAACTCAGATTATGGGGACGAATATTTTTTATAATTTTAGAGAGTGTTTCTCTGCTAGGGTTTTTTCCTGTATCTTGCGATCTTATCAAGAATCCATTAATTCTTGTGGCGATCATCCTTAGGCTTATCAAACTTTGTTTGTGGCGCCTTCCTTTATCCAGGTTTTTATTGTTACTGTTTTGAATTTATTCCGTTCCATAACCCTAAATTCCCAATTTTATTGTCATGTCTATTTGGATTCATATCACTTATCCCTCTCCCCAACTTAGAATCTTGTTTGTCCTCAAGTAAAGTAAATGAATTTAAATATCAAACAACTTAATTCACTAAACAACAAATCAAGTTAGAAACTTATGATGCTTCCAAATTCAAATATAGAAAAATATAAACACAATCAACTTCCAAGATCAAATCAAAACAAATAAATGACAATTCATCAAGGATTTTCTTCTCATATGCTCACAGGTAAGTGTTTCTCTCTACTTTCACTGAATCATAACAAATTACAGTTGCTTTTCTTTTCATCTTCAAATTACAAACATATTAGAAACATGAATTTTGAGGTCTTTTCTAGGATTGTAATGAGGTTGGGCTTCCAAAACATATTGGTTTTTTCAGATAACAAAATGCACATCTTAAAGAAGAAGAACATACCTACAATCCAATTATAACAATATGTGTTATCTAATCACCATTTTCTTTTGACTTCACACTTTTCCTCATTTTCTTTATATTTTTTCTTACATGATTTTCAACATGAATTTTTTTTTTTTTTTCAATAATTAATAGGAATAGATTCTTCCTATTTTCAACTTTTTGAGCTTTCAAAATTTAAAACCAACCATTCTCTTTTCTATATTTATTGCATTATGTTCTCCTTCCTTAAACATGTCAAAGGATAGGAAAATATATCATTAAAGGTTTAGGGTGCAATAATTCCAAAAAAAAATTCTTGGCTCAAGGGGATATATATAAAAAAAATTGAATTATAATAAGATCAAGGTTGGCTATTTGACCCAGGGTTCCTAATTAACACAATGCCTCAATCATCTTCATGTTCTTTTATGTTCTTTTATGATGTAACAAAAATAAAAATTAAGCAACACAATTTTCATTTCATCAGTAAAACTCTCAAACCTGTTTAAGGTTCACACACTCACTTGGTTTAATTGACCTCATTCCTTTTTGTTTTTTCATTCTCCGTCCTAACTAATCATCTTGTTAAATTTTCATGTATTACAATTTCAAATACATTTGAATAGGGATTCAATCATATTTTCTTTTTTAACCCGTGTCCAATTCATCTCACTATTTAATATTTAAAAACAAATTCTTTTTTTCCACAATTCAAAATTAATATTCTAGTTTTTTTATTCTAGAAAACAAACAAATTAAAACTGAAATTTATTCAAGAAAAATAATTCGAGACATAAAACTAACAAAACAACAAATTTAGTCAAACTACAAAATAAGCAAAGAAAAAAAACTAAGCAAATAAACAAAATAATCGAAAAATAAAAATGCAAAACATAAACAGAAAAATAAAACAAAATTCAAATAACTAAAAAGAAAAGAAAATTAGAAAGATAAAACCATATATTTTCTCAATCAACACTTCATAAGAAGTCATCCAGCTTTTTGTTAAAATCTTCATCTATACCTTTCAGTCAGATTTAAGATTCTAGATCAAGAGTTAGAAATAAAACAACAATACCAATAATCAATCAAGAACATAATATTATATCATATTTAAATATCACCTCAATACATAAGAGCTCAAACATATTACTCCCAATCCCTAAGGGTAGAATTAGCCACACATCTTCTAACACCTTTTATTCTCCCAATTGGGTTACAATTCACTCAATGGTGTTTTCCTCTCAATCTGACACACTAGGGTTGAGCCTCAAGCCCCCTATTTAACCTAATTTTCTAGGGTTAAGTGGATTCTTGCGTCGCGCTAATGGGCTTGTTGATTAAAACATAAAATGACCCAATGTTTCTAGCACTCTCTCGCTGAAGCGAGATATAGTTCGCTTGAGCGAGATGCTCTAATGCTGATTTGGACTTTCTGTGCTTTTGTGCGTTCTAGGGCCTTCCAACTTTCTCCTTTTAGCTCATATTATTCCTCTTTAGCTCAGTCATCACCATTCTTCCCTAAAAACCTGAAATTAAAACCAAATTTGGGAATACAATGTTCTTATTCAAATAAAGATCATAAAATATGTAAAAAGGTATAAATTCATAAATTAGAGATTATTTTATATATATTTTAGCAATAAATACTCATAAGTGCCTATGTTTTCATATGAAATATTACTTAAATTAGGCACTTATCATAGGTGTAATTGGGGTTTGAGACATGACAATTAACTGGAACTAGCAAGATTCCTTAATAAGAAACAAAATAAGTTGGACAAATATTTCATCGTAGTCCAGTTGTAGCTAGATGATTCATATCTCTTAACCTAAAAAATAACCTAAAAAGTATGGTACCCAAATACAAGTTATCTAATGAGAATCATGTGGTACACTATCAAGAATGCCTCAAATGAATTAATTGACACAATTCATAATTCTTACAGTAATGCCCTTTCTAATGCTCCTTCTCACTTAGAGAATAAAAGCATGTGTCACACTAAAACCTATTTCTACACTTTAATATTTTGGATTCAAGTTGGTTTTTATTAGTGTTTTAAGATTAAGAAGCAGATACAAGATCGATGGAACTACAAATTAAAATTTAATATGTAACATGATCTTGATGGTGTTTTTTGCAAGCTCCATAATCAACAATGTTGTAATTGTGTTTTCCCAAAAATATGTGATGCAATAGTGTTTCTTTAGTTTTAATAACACTAATTGCAACAATATATTCTCTCATTTCTCGCATTAAAGTTTTGCAAAGTAATTCCTCAAGATCATGGGCGCAGTAAAATCAATCAAACCTTGAAAGATGCATACATCAATATGTAAACATAAACATGCTTGTACACATTTCATTACAAAAAAAGTCAGGAAAAATAAGAGCAACAACAATGGTTGTACCTTGTACTTAGCAACCACTTCATTGACCTCCTTCAGATCACCTACAGTGAAAATCAACTCCACAATGAAACAAAGAAAAGAGAAATCAATCGGATAGTTCTTTTAGCAGAGACCAACCCAAGAAACACACGGTGATTTCGATTTCAAAATAAAAATATAAAAAAAAACTAAACGGAAAAAATGAAAATAGGAGAAAGTAGAGATGGACTGGTAGAGATGGAGAGCTTGTAGCAGAGAAATGGAGAGCTTTCTAGGGTTGGAGCTTGCAGAGCTTTCAAAAATGCATTAGGTCTCCTCTCTTGAAAAAAAAACAGAGATGGATATTTTTTCATAGCCTACAAAAAATGAATTAGGACTCCTCTCCTGAAAAATAAAAGGGAATAAAAGAATTTCCTGCAATTTATTAAAAAAGCTGCAGAAACTTCTAAGAAATATTTTTAACCTATGGTAAGTATGTTTTTAGTGGAGGTTATTATAACCCCTAATAAAAAAACCCTCTTAAAATTAAAGTGTATTAACACTTTATAGGCTTATTAATTGTAGTCAGCAAAGATTTTTATGATTGTGGAATTTTATTGTTAAGACAACTTTTCTTTATTCTGTATCATCTTTCAAGAAGCATTTTACAAAAGTAGCACAATATATTATGAATTCAATTTATAGAAGTAGGGAATTTGTCAGCGTAATTAAATAAATCAAAAGATAGGTTAAAAAGTAGATCTATAGAGGATATAAATGTGAACTTTTATGGTTGTGTAATTAATTAATAATAAATATAGATTATTTTTTTAACTATGCTTTTTTATGTTTGTGTAATTAATTAATAATAAATCTAAATTATTATTTTTTACTATGCTTTTTTTTACTATGCTTGAGTTTGTTTTTATTAAAGTAAGTTATCTAGGTGGATCCAACCTTGATAATTTAAGAGGTTTACATTTAGTTTTTATTAGAAAAATTTAAATGGGAAATAACCATACTTTTGATTCTTATATGAAATCGAAAGTAAACACAATGTCCTCGTTGTTACCAAGTTTATTTTCTAGCTTAACTGTTTTAAATTTTTTAAATATTGTCACGCATTTTAAACATTTTTTTAAAATGTTGTCATTCTTTTAACCAATATTGTTCTCTTATAACAAAAACAATTAAACATTAGAAAACATTTCATAGATGTTATTATACATTTAAACTTTTTATAAAACTTGTCTCATATTCTTTATGACTAGTCGATATCTATAACCAAGACCTTTCTAGAACTAAGTATATCTCGAAAAATCAAATTGAACCATCACTTAAGTTGACTAATTAAGAATAATTTATTTATATGAAATCCCTCCTTAATATTAAGATTAACTTGGTAATTCGTGTCAAACTAGGTCCACCAGTACGGAGACCCCTATAAATACATGTTCCAAGACAAGACAAATGTACATATTTAGTAACATTCATTACTGTCAACTACTGAATACCAAGCACTAACTTGAGTTTTGAAGAACCTTTTGCAAGTAACCTCCCTCCTTGGACCAAGACCGACGACTAGGCATTATAAGAGACTAACATCTGGAAGGCCAAAGAGCATACACAACAATTAGGATGTGACCTTCACGACCCATACAAGAACAATTAATGTTCACCGTGGGGTCAAGGATGTTGAAGAATTTATGGTAACTACGAGAAATATGACTAATGAGCATAGAGAGCAATAGAGAATAATCATGTATCCTTACTCTTGACCCTTCAGAACGAGATGGCTTTAATGAAGCGAAGAAACGAAGAAGAGATCCAAACTCTCAACAAAGGAATGAGAAGATGAGAAGAAAGATGGTTTAGGGGTCATATGCACCTCTCGAAAATGATTCTGATTAAAATCATCCCCTCAAGGTAATTCTAGTAACTTTTTCATCAGCTTGACCCGACCCCTGGAAACTGGCAGCCAAAAAGCTGACTCCAAGCTAAACACTTTGACCCACACCATGGGAACAGTTGGAGGAACACATCGACACCATTTTGTCAACAATATAATGGAGGCTCAACTTCCCCCGAGCTAGAAAGGACTGACCATATACCAATATGACAAAACCACAAACCCAAACGAATACATTGACGTCTATGTTTCTCATATGAGTTTGTACACAATTGAAGACGCAGTCACATGCCAAGTTTTCCCCACTTCTTTGAAGGGGAGCCCTCAAATGGTTCATCCGACTCTCCCCGTTGTCAATTGGTTGTTTTGACACCTTGGCTGCGATGTTCAAAACTCAATTTTCTACAAGCCAATCTCATCACCTAAATCGCACCACTCAACATTCGCCAAGAGAAGAATAAATCACTTTGAACATTCATGGAAAGGTTTAAAAAGGTGACCATGAACATCCGAAACCTAAGTCCCAAGGTAACACTACACCACATGGTCACAACACTAAGGTTGGGGCCACTCACAAAGAGCTTATGAAAGAATCCTACAACTAACCTAGATGAGTTGTGGCAAAGGGTTGCAAAATTTATGTAGCTAGGGCTAGGTTGCTTCCCGAGAACAAAGAGGCCAACAAGTTCTCTAGACCCCTGAATTCTCCCAAGGTAAGAGAGCTCAAATTGCCCAAATTCACAAAATATACACCTCTGAATGTTTACTAGTATTGTATCTTAGAGGAGGGTAATGAATGACAAACTCATCTCGACATCCAGGAAGGTGTTGACACCATCAAATATCGGTACCCGAAAACAATGCATATATCATCATAATTTAGGGGCATAAGACCGAAGAAGGCTAGACACTGAAGGAAAAAATTGAAGATTTGATCCTACTTATCCATTTGAAGAAATTGTAAAAGACACTGAATGCTAACCATGAAATCGATCTCTAGATCAGGGCCAAAATGAAAATTATTGCCGCACCTAGTATCAGCGAGAGGAGGAAAGGTCGAGGAAACCTCACTTGAGAGAGATCGAGATGTCCCAGTACCAAGGGTCATCAATACGATCATAGGAGGGTTCACCGTTAGAGGACCCTTTACCTCAAACCGAAGACGACATCTCTGGGTGGTACAATCCTTCAATGTTGTCACAACACAATATAGATGAAGAATGCCTTCCATCACCTTCATCAACGTTGATTTTAAAGCAATTGAACCCTTTCAGGACGACCTCATGGTCATTATAGTGGAAGTGGAACATTTCGCGATCATTGAGACCCTTGTCTACCAAAGTAGTTCCGTGGACATTCTCTGTTGGAAAAATTTCAAGAAGAGACAGATCTTCGAGTCTGACATCCACCCCTATGAAGAGAAGATTGTTGGTTTCTCAGGGGAAATGGTAGACACCAAGGGATACATCAATTTGTACACCATGTTTTTGGAAAGATCCCTTAATAACATAACTATAAAAATTTCATACCTTATCATGGACGCCTAACACATCGTATAACATCCTACTTGATAGATCCTCCCTAAATAAATTAGGAGAAATAATGTCCATATCACACCTGGCTATGAAGTTTCTCTCCACCTTTTGTGATGGCAAATTCATGAAGTTCTTCTTGAATCATGTAAAGGATGGTGCGGAAGCCATGGATGTGTGTGTGCAAGATCCTCCTAAGAGCTATGGTGATCTTGAAGGTGCATGGTATGTATGAAAGTTGGGAGGTTCGGCCAGTCCAAGGAAAGGTGAAGGATGTGAAGATTAGAGCCTAGAATCTAGGTAGAAGCAAAGCTTGGCACAAAAATGGCAGCATAACTTTACTCACATTAATCTTACAAAATACATGAGATGGCCTTCCCTTTTATAGGCTAAAGGACCGTAGAAACTAAGCTAAGTCTAAATGAAATGGAACCAAAATGAAATGTAATTCACAAGGCACATGGCACATGACCGGCCAAGCAAACTAGATTCTAGAATGTTCACTCATTTATGCTTTCTACACTACTCTAATTACTTGGCCACCCCTAATGGGCCTCCATGCGACATATACAAGGCCTTCTTATCCCAAACCGTAGCTTGACCCATGTGAACATGAATATGCTTGGTCCTAGACGCTTCTTATGTAGCCGCTCCTTATCATGGTTAGACGTTCTCCTTTTGAAGTTTAGACGCTCCTCATCATGGGCTAGATGCTCCTCATGTGGTTCTAGACGGCCTAGACTTGGAGCTTGGCTTTTCATAGTGTGGTGTGCTTGGCCCTCCTCCATCATCCCCTCCCTCTTGAAAAGGATTTGTCCTCAAATCCAAGGCTTTTGCTAAGGGGATGGTTGTGGCTGGATGGTGTCCATCATCTCCTCCTTCTTGAGAAGATCTATCCTCAGATTTGCATTCTTGATCTCGGATAGCAGCCTCTTGCTTCGTCAAGGTGTGTCCTCCCGGATCAAATATCAATCTATGTGAATCTTGAAACAAAGCAAAGGAGTTAGGGTGAGCCTTTGGAGAACAAATAATTGTGTGAAGTTGCCATTTTTGTTTTTCTCTTGTTTTGGCCAACTTCTCACAATACCTCCCTTTTGATGGTTGTAGGTGCCTTCTAATCCTCTTATGTTTTCTAAAATTTCCAAAAGTATTTACTTTTCCCTTAGGCATAATCCCTTTAAGAAATGGTAACAACTTTAAAAAGGCAAGAGGACATTGTGCACATACAACTTCAAATGGAGAAATATGAGTAATCTTATGGACTACTCCATTGTATGCATGCTTATAAGGAAAAGGATTCTTATCCCAAGAATTGTGAGTGTCCCTCATGATTTCGTGAAGCATAGAAGGAAGAGCTATGTTTTCAAATTTTGGAGCTCTATCATTTGAAAATAAACCATGGAGGCTTGTCACGTTTCTTAGGAAGAGTTTATCCACATCCATGAAGAATGAATCAAGACCTTTTGTCGTCCTAGGAAGCTCTAATATGAAATGTGTGTCTTCCCAAGGATCTTGTACAAAAGGTGAAGGAGTATAGAGTTCTTGAGACTTTGCTTTAGGTGTATTTTGAAAACAAGAGTTGTACCTAAAGTAATGTCTTTGAACTTCTTTTCTCATGGGTGACAAAAGTTTTCCTCGTAAAAGCTCTAGAGTTCCATCAACTCTCATTTGCCCCATGAGTTCTCCTTCTTGTAGACTTTTTCTCTTATGTGCAAAGAGAGTCTCGTTGGTACAACCATTGTTTATGAAAATTTGTACATTTTGTAATGGGTGTCTCAATAAGACATGGCAAGTTGTTTTAGGCACTACTTCATACAAAAATTGGTAGGTGCTTATTGATAACTTGTCATTCTTTTGGGGATATCTTAACACATTTGAGAAATAGTCTTGATCTATGCAAGCTTCTTTTAAAGACTCTTCTTTTGGGCTCGTGCTCGCAAGTGTTCCTTTACAATAGGTAAGGCTAGGTTGTTCAACAAGAAGCATGTTTGCCAGGGTATTTTCAATGTGCTTGACTTGTTGAATGACCTTGTGGGAAGGAACACTCTTCTCCCACGCCTTTTCTATTTTCTCTTCATCCCTTTTATGTTTCATTTGTATTTGGTCTTTTACCACTTGGGAATGTGGTAAAGGGCTAAGTACAAACTTTTTGTGCTTGTGGATGAAAGAAATCTCGTTAGTTAGACCATTATGCAAGGTTTTCTTATCAAATTGCTATAGTCTACCTAATAATATGTGGCAAGCTTCCATAGGTACTACATCACATAAAACATTGTCTTTGTAGTTACCTATAGAAAACTTAATTTCCACTTGTTTGTCTACACGTAGTTCTCCATCCTCATTGATCCATTGTAAATTGTAAGGTTTTGGATGAGGAACTACTTGTAGTTTTAGTTTTTCAATCAATCTAGTGCTACAACAATTGCAGCATGATCCACCATCCACAATAAGAGAGCATATATTTTCTAAAACATTGCATCTAGTATGAAAAATGTTCTCTCGTTGTGTCTCGATGGATGCACTAGGTTGATTGTGGAGGATTCTTTGAATCAGCAATAAGTCCCCCTCCAAAGGATTTATCCTCTCTCCTTCCCCCTTTTCTTGTGTACTAGGTTCATCCTCACCACTTGTGTACTCATCTTTTCCTTTTTAGAACAAAACCCTTTGGTTTGGACATTGTGCTTGCACATGTCCTCTTCCAAAACATTTAAAACACTTGGTGTCCCTAGCACGGATGTATGGGGTGGAGGCATCTTTCACTAAGGGTTTGCTAGTTTCTTTGGGTTCGTCTCTAGGTGTACTACCCTCCCTTTTAAAGTCTTTTTTGGGATAAGAGTTGGAGTAAGAACCCACCCTTTGACTTGAAGTTTTGCGCAAATTTTGTTGTTCAACTTTAATGAAAAGTTGAACCAAATCATTCAAGTCTTGGTAGGGTAATAGTTCTACTCTATCCCTTATCTCAAGGTTGAGCCCACTTAGAAACCTAGATATGGTGGTGGTTTCTTCCTCTCTAATGGATGCTCTCATCATGTAGAGCTCCATTTTCTGCCTATACTCTTCCACACTCAAGTTCTTTTGTTGGAGTCTTTGGAGCTTGTCCATCAACTCCCTATGGTAGTAGGAAGGTATGTGGCGTCGTCTTAGGGCTCCCCTAAGGTCATTCCAATATTCTATGGGAGGCTCCCTATGAAGACGTCGGTCTCTCTCTAGAGAGGTCCACCAATACATGGCATTGCTTTGGAAACTAAGGGTTGCTAAGGATACCCTCCTCTCTTCACTCACCCTATGGCAAGCAAAGAGTTGCTCTACTTTCATCTCCCAATCTAGGTAGGCCTCTACATCTTCCTTACCATAGAAATGGGGTAGGTCTACCCTTACTTCCCTTGGGCTCTCTTGCTCCCTTTGCCTAGTTCTTCTAGGAGGTGGTTGGTAATAGTCATTGATTCTAAGGCTTCCCTCCCCTAGAGACTCATTACTTTTAGAATGGGATGCATGAGTATGAGGATTTTTTTATTTTTGGGATTTTTGTGATTTCTCTTCTTGGGCTTTAGCCAATTCATTAATTTTATTCTCATTCTCCAATTGTCTAAAAGAAATCATTTGTACAGCTTGTGAAACTTCTTTCAAAAGAGATTTAATAGATTTTACTTCACTTTCAATAGACTTTGGAGAGTGAGGAGAAGTAGACATGGCTAAAACTTTGTTTATACAAGTGTTTTACCTTGAAAAAATTTAGGAAAGTCAAAGAAGGTAGTTTTCCAGGTAAGGGAGGTGAGTCATAGAGGACTACTTAAGTACCAAGCCTTTGCCTTAGCCAAAAACTATCCCTCGATGTCTTTACACAAAGCTTTCTCTTAGTAAATCACTTAGAACACAATTAAGTTGAGAAAACAAATGCAAGAAAACAATGTAAGCTAACTAATTAACAAAGCTAGACGGTTTTAACAAAGCTTAACAAAACAACCACACATACAAAGCGTTACTAATTAATCAATAGAAAAGCAACTAAAAACAATTAACAATTGCTAATTAAAGAGTTCTACACTAGTCGGCCCTAGGTGAGGCTTCTTGGACACTTGGAGCCCTTGAAGACACACTCACCGTCTAATAACGTAATTAAGAGGTAATTAACACAAACTAAGTTGCAAGGAAATTAAGAAAACTCCCTTTGTTGATCCTCTTTTTGCTAAAGGCACTTCCTTGTTGTCTTTGCTTGTTGGCCCTCCAAGTGTTTGTGGTGTTTTCAAGAAAGCTTGATTCTGCCTTGTCTTTGTTTCCCCTTAGAATGAAGGTCTTAATTCTCCAATTCCAGCACCTATCAAAAGACTAGACCTTACCCAAGTCAAGTTTCCATTCAATTAAGCACCAAGGGAGAATAAATTCCAGCACCAAATTAGAGGTCAAAGAACAAAAGCAAGAAACAATTTAATTGAATAAAACAGTACCACCAAAAGGAGTTAGATTATGACAACTAGAAAGAGGTCCAAGAAATATTAAGCAAGCAAATAAAAGGTACTCAAATAAAGGTAGGCACACAAAAGAATTCCTAAGAATGGCACTAGAATTAGATTACAAAATAAAAAACAGCACCACTGGAAAATTGTTGTGGGCCAGAAACGTGTTTTTCCCCAATTTATGCTGAGCTGTGATTTTTAGATTTGATTCTGAAATTTGATATTCAAGATATTCAAGATCTTAGCTAAAATCTGGTTTTGGAATCACTCAAAACGCATGAACCATTTTTTTTTTTAATAAATTTTTCAATTTCAGTGTTCAGTTACGCCAGCTGTAGCGCCTCAGATTTGCACACTGATTTTAAAATATTTATCATTTTTTTTCTGTTGACTCTTTTGAGCTAATTCTTTTTTTGTCCTTTCTGTAACACTTCAAACTTGCATATTCCAGAGAATCAAAATTTTCCTATGAGTGAAAATATTTTTCTGGAACAAAACAGCCAGCATAGAGAATGTGAAACAGGGGATTCTGGAAAAACTGGAAAAAACAGTAAGATACCAAAATTTAAACACAATGGAATTGAGAAAAAGAATTTGTGTAAGATCTAAACACAAATATGAACTCAAACTAAAAATAAAAAAGCACCAAAAGATCAAATGAACAGAAGATTCAAAGCAAAAACATATACTCAAAATCAGGAAACAATCAAGCCAATCAAAGGACTACTATGAATTGATGACATTGTGAATGAACATGACTTGACAAAACATATATGGATTCAGAAATTAAAGACTCAAAGAGCATAATATGAACCAAATTAAAAGTGCAATAAAGACTCAAAAACCTAAAAGAAAACAGCAACTCAAAGGTGTATGGAATCCTATCACAATTTGCACAAGAATTGTTTAAGATCAATTGAACAAAGTGCACCGGTTGGATCTTCCAAATAGCACACCAAAACAAATTAAAATGTAAAAAACAGCAAGACAATTATGGAAATAAGATGAACAACATGAAATAAAGAAGAACTAAAAATGAAAAGACCAAGAACAACTAAAAATGAAAAGACCAAGAACAACTCATCTTGAAGAACCTAAGCTCATGATACCAAATGATGGCAAATTCATGAAGTTCTTCTTGAATCATGTAAAGGATGGTGCGGAAGCCATGGATGTGTGTGTGCAAGATCCTCCTAAGAGCTATGGTGATCTTGAAGGTGCATGGTATGTATGAAAGTTGGGAGGTTCGGCCAGCCCAAGGAAAGGTGAAGGATGTGAAGATTAGAGCCTAGAATCTAGGTAGAAGCAAAGCTTGGCACAAAAATGGCAGCATAACTTTACTCACAATAATCTTACAAAATACATGAGATGGCCTTCCCTTTTATAGGCTAAAGGACCGTAGAAACTAAGCTAAGTCTAAATGAAATGGAACCAAAATGAAATGTAATTCACAAGGCACATGGCACATGACCGGCCAAGCAAACTAGATTTTAGAATGTTCACTCATTTATGTTTTCTACACTACTCTAATTACTTAGCCACCCCTAATGGGCCTCCATGTGACATATACAAGGCCTTTTTATCCCAAACCGTAGCTTGACCCATGTGAACGTGAATATGCTTGGTCCTAGACGGTCTAGGCTTCCTCCTAGACGCTTCTTATGTAGCCGCTCCTCATCATGGTTAGACGCTCTCCTTTTGAAGTCTAGACGCTCCTCATCATGGGCTAGATGCTCCTCATGTGGTTCTAGACGGCCTAGACTTGGAGCTTGGCTTTTCATAGTGTGGTGTGCTTGGCCCTCCTCCATCATTTTGGGATATCATAATGATACACATTGACCAGTGAACCACAAGGGAATCAGTATATGTATTGAACAACAATAAAAAACCATTAACCCTCGACCAAACACTAGCACGGTAGCCCTATGCAATAAAAGAAATATTAAAAATATTTATTTTTAGATCCACGGTCAGAATAGAATAAATAATTAGTAAATATAATAATGTTGAAGATAAAAAATAATAATGATATTTTGACAATTTACCTATTTTGTGTCTTGATTGAACATAAAGATTATAATGTATCAAGATGATACAAGAGTTAACTATAATGTTGGTACTTAAAAAAGTATAAATTATTAATATTATTAATATATAAAAGTTATTAAATAAAAATAAATAATATTTAAATATTCATAATTATAAATATTTTAATTAAAGATAATTTTTATATCAAATTTAAATAATAGTATTATTTTATATTTTTACTGTTATAATCAATATTATTATTATTATTATTATTATATAAATTTATGTTTCTATTATAAATAATTATATTATTATTATTAATTGTTAATATTTTTTTATTAATAATAATATTATTATTTAATATAATTTATTATATTATATTAATAATAGATATATATATATATATATAATTTATTATAATCGATTATATATATAATAAATAAATTAATATATTTTAAAATTAATTTAATATTTAAATTATAAATAAATTTATTATATTTAAAAAATATTATAAAATTTGAATTAATATTTGAAATAATTTATTTTATATATTTATAAATAATTAATTTAATAAAATAAAATTTAAGAAAAATATCACATACAAACATAAATTACATTAATTTACATTTAAGAATAAATTAGACTTTTTGAAATAAGTCACCTAACTTTTATGGTCTTTCTTTGTATTTGAGAGGGAATTCGTTCTTTTATATCTCTCACATTTCTTTACTTGTAAATCATCACAATACCCTTGATCTAAACAAAATTGATCAGCACTCTTCAATCCTCGTATACAATATTTATGTTGAAACAAACAAAGTGTGTGAAATGTGATTGTACAAACGTTGTTGAACACTTTCCAATGGCGCTCAAATTAAAGTGTTCCAAACTCCAATGAATATAAATGGTTGTGAAAAATGAATTTCCTCCTGACATTCCATACTTGTTAGCTTACCAAACATAAAATCTGATAAATTTATTGAAAGAAAAGTAAAACACACCATCCCTCAATAGATGGTGTACCAAGATAGTTGAAGCCAAAGAAGCAATAAAGTTTCAGTTATCAAAGATCATAAAAGTATAATATGATTAGTAACAGGATTCTAGTGAACTAGATGATAAAGCTTTTTGCAGACATATTATCAAACACATGGGGAGAAAGAAATAAGAGCTTTTGATTTGCCAACCCAAAACATACCAATATAAATTTCCCAATTCAGAAATAGACACACACATATCTTAGAAAATACACATTAAGAATCGCGATATTCATAAGAAATATTAAATCATTTCCGATTATCAATATTATAAATTTAAAATTAATAAACCTCAAGTTTATTACATTATTTAACTTAATAGAGTATTCAAATAATAAACGATAATTCCAGCAAACTATTTTTATTTTATAACTAAAATTATTTAATATCTTCCTTAATCATGGTCAATGGCTATTTTGAAAGGGATAATATTGAGTGTTAAGAAACTGTTTGATGAAATGCTTAAGAGAATTGTTGCCATGTAAAATGCAATGGTTGTTGGATGCTCTTTAGATCATATGTATATATGCAAGCTGAAGAATGAAAATACACAATCAGGTAATGGATTAGGCCTAGTTTGGATAAGTTTCTAGCTTATATTTGATTCCTATCTAACATCTATTACCTGTCACTGACAAAATTTTCAGAACAGTTCTTTCAGAAAGATCTTTGATTATGCCTAATTTGCATAATTTCCAGTCTTCCTAGCAGAAGCACCTGGATCACTGGTTACATCTTCCTTGGATCTTATTCCTATAGAATCTTCAGCAGAAATCCCTTCTTGTTGGTCATTCTTTAACTTTTTCATTTCCATATATGATTTCTCAAAATCAACCAGTGATCTAAGCACACTAACAAGACCCTCAGAAGATAACTAAATGGGATCAATTGCAACTTTGAGAAAACATTAATTTCCAATTTGCAGCAGAAAAGGCAACAAGTAATTCTACTTGCCGTGATGAGCCTTTAACTAAAGCTGTTTGAGAAACAACAATTGAATTTGGGTCGATATTTGAGTCCCTTGAAGTATTTTGGAGAGAGGAAAGATTGTTCTTTATAGTGCCATAAAAGATTTTGGCATAACTAATTGATGTTCTTTATAGTGCCATAAAAGATTGTTCTGTAATCTCCCATCAATTTCATCATGCTATTGACCTTTGAATATATATAATAATCCCAAACAAGCTAAATTGAAAAAAAAAATTGGAAATGAATTAGAGAACCTCATCCATTTATCCTCTCATTCATTTTCAACTTCCCAGCATTGACATAGTGAATGTAAATGAAACACAATGCACCCTTTTCTACACTTTCTAATTATTACTGTGTAATTCATGTCAAATTATTCTGAAAAGGAAAATTAAATTTTATTTGGTTAGAGGGAATATTGAAATTCTTCAATACTCTAAAATAAGATTCATTTTATCAGACACAGCATTGAAAAATTGGTTTATGCAGATACTTCTAAGACCTTCAACAGCTACAACCTCATAATACCTAGCAAGTGACATTAATAATAACTCCATAAACAGATCATAAGGAAATTTTTGGATAGCAGCAGCATAAAAACTGAAATTCTCTCCTAAAATTTTAATCTTATCCATCAAAGATTCATGACAAGTGAAAAATCTTTGTTTATGTAGTGTAGAACTAATTTTCTTACTCATGAAAGATACATAGCAACATTTGATGACTGATGACATGGTGTTAAACTAAATTTTTCTTTTTCTGTTTTACATTCTCTGCTTCTTTGGCCTGTGAAAAAAAAAATTAACAGGCCAAATTATTTATACAAATATACACTAAGACACAGGAAAAAAAAAGCAAAATAGAAAACAATGAATACCAAATAGCTTCTGTTCTATTACACATTCCTAAGAGGTACCCTTTAGACCATGTTACCTATGTTTACTTCTATCATTTCATATTATTCATAATCCAAAACAAAACCTATGAAATTATAGCCTTAGACTTCAATCTGCACTTTCTTATGAGGAGAGGTGACCCTAAAAATATGTTCCTCTCCAGTGCAGTTGTCCACTTGAACAATCCAACGACTCCTCCTTTGGACAACCCTGTGATTACCCTTCACATTTGGATCTATTTTGGCCATCAACAACCCTTCTCCAATGGGTAAAAAAGATGCTCTCAGTTGTCTCCATCTTGAGGCTCTGTGCTTAACATTGTATCCAACCACGACTGCACCATTTTTGCTGGCACCTTTAAATGCTGCTAGAAAAGCTTCCCTTGCATTGCTGATGTGACAATCCACAAGCACAAAATCAGCTCCTTTGTAATCTCCTAGCAGAAAGCTTCTCACATCTCCTACAACAAACTCAACACGATCTGCATAAACTCCTAGATCTTTTCTCAGTGGACGTGTCTCTATCTGTTCACAGCATACACATATCACACGGCCACCAGTTTGATGAGCAGCTGCAGCCAGAGCAAGCGTGGCCGAACTGTCCACACCGGCACCGGCCACCACCATGAGTTGTGCATTGTTTCCTGCTGCAAGAGCAGATATGAACTCAGCTACATCAGGTTCTTTATCTCTTTTGGCCTGCCAAAAGAAAACAAAAAATATCATAACCTTATCAAGGTATTACAAACAATGATCTTCACTACTACCACCAATCAAAATATTAAAATCCTTAAGATTGCATCATTTTAATAATATGATGTTCAACTTTTCTATCTTAATCTAATGTAACACTTTTGTATAGTTAAAAGTCTTTTAAGAATTGAGATCAAGATATGTTTATACATGCCCTCTTCCCTTAAGAAACAAAATCAGGAGTTAACAAATTCATTACCTTGATTATTAGATCTAAACCAAATCATGACTACAGCAAGTCTTATTGGACAAAAGAAGCAAAGAAGTAACAGAAGACAAACCCATCTTAAATATTGAAAATTTATAGGTAGGTGTAGTATTTGGTCTTGGTTCTTACCATTTCGAGTGCTTGGAGATAAGCTCTTTTGGCATTTTCAGGGGACCAATTAGCCATGTTGTTGATGTGTTTGTTTCTCTCAAATGGGAGATTTCTTGGGGTGCAATTTGATGCTAGCTTTGATGTGTAAAAATGTTGCTTCATGTTGATGAGGAGGTAGCAACGTTATATATATATATATATATATATATATATATAATAAAAATGATAATAAATGTGGTGAGAAAACCATAGCTTATCTCTGCTATGTCATTGAATATTTTAGACTTTTTGAGTTTCGAAGCAACTGAGGGAGGCCGTTATCGTAGATTCTCAGAATTCTGCCGTCCAAACAGGCGCCATTAATGTTCTAAGTCTCACTACACGGTAAATATGTATCATTGTTGCAAATTTGATTCTCCTTTCTCACATAAATGCTACAAAGACATTATCTAATTCTTCTTTTTCAATATTCATTCATGACTATGATGTTAGTTTTCTTTTTTTATGAAAAAATATTGGAGTGATTCGACATCAATGAGTCATTTTATATAAGAAAATTAAAACATTATTTTCAATTTAAAACTTTAAGAAACATTGGACCGACACCAATGATTCATCAACATTTTATATAAATCAAGAAATTATTTCCAATCCAAAATCTTAAATAAATATATTTATATAAATATATTTATATATATATATATATATATTTTAACTTGATGTATAACAAACACCAACTTCAAATTCACTTTAGTATAAAATACTATATATTATACATGTTATAACAAAAATAGTTGTAGAAAATAACCTTTTATATTGATTATTGACATCAATATATTGATTATTTTACCAAAATAAAGTATATTGTAATATATTATTTATAAATTTAAAGTAAATCTACATACAGAAGCACTTAATAAATTTTAATATATATATATATATATATATATATATATATCAAAACTCTAAATTTAATGTATAAATGATAAGGAATACATTAAACAATTACAAAGATAACAACCTAAAAAACAATATTAAGCTATTTGAAATAATGATAAAGTAACCAAAATTGATTAAAGTAAACACTTTCCTTTTGTTGGTGAAGGATGAGGAAGATGAGAATTGGATTCCTAAATAAAAATTTGTGGCAATTAGGTTAACCAAATATCTGCCACATAATTTGGCCAACCAAATTTATATATTTGATCTCCAAAATTAAATATACAATTTGGTCACATGCACGCAAGGACACGTGAAGGGAGAGGTTTTCTTCTTAGATAACCATGGATGAAGGTGTGGAATTATTTTATTTGAAAACTTTCTTTATATTTGAAAAATTAATTAAGTGGTCCAAACTAGCTAACTATTTCAATAGGGTCGGGACTATAGACTCATAAGTTTAATATTCGCATATTATAGGACCTCTATTGGAGTATTCCCACATAACATAAAATTTAAGATATTTGATTTCAAATAGGACCCTAGGTCATAAAAATAAAAGAATATTTTCCTTGAAAATATTTTTTTTTTTGCTAATAACCAAAGAAAAAGTTGATTAGAACATGAGTCTTATAAAATTCTTGCATTGAAGTAAAATTTCTAAAAAGGTCTTAAAGTGATATGACATACTAAAATTGCTAAAATTTTGTCATAAACCTAATATACCACATGATAATAATTTGTATTTGTACATGGAAGAAAAAGATATTAAGAAGACATAAAGAAATAGGAGATCCATAAAAATTAATGAAACTGAAAGAGATAAAAAGAAAAATAGCGAGATAGGTGAAGTTCAATCCTAGCATATTTTCATTTTGTTATCTTTAGCATTGTAGTTGTCTTAATTGTGATTTACTTTACAACTCAATAGTAAATTAACAACATTATGGTTAAATTATGTTAAGTACATGTGAATGTTCATTTCCATAAGACCAAAGGAAAAACACAATTATAGGTGATTATGAATGACAAAACAAGGTGCGGAAATAAGAACACAAATCAAAGTAATGGAACCGAATAGAAACACCAAACAAAGCAACTCACTTTATTGAGTTAGTTTTATGAGGTTGAGTTAATTTTAAACTATACTTTTTTAATAGAAAATACTATAATAATACTGTTGTGAAAAACTAGTTATCGCAAAAGGTGCAACCTTCCGAAGTTGTTGCAGAGGCGATAGAAGAAGATGCCGCACAGAAATCTTTGGGATTGGTTCTTCAACCTCTCGCCTCCTTCTGATGCCTCCGGATGTTGTCACCTACCTTAAAGGAGCTACCCTCGAATGTGCTCTGACCTGATCTGAATCTCCTTTGCACTCTCCAGGAAGGTTCCACCTTCTTCTCTGCAACAACCTTGACTGCAGGAAGAGGTTCTACTCACGAAGGAGGATTTTTTTTTCCTTCTATAAATATGTGTTTTCTCCTTTGCTCTACATAGAAGCATCTCTCTCACAGTTTCCTTTCTCCGCTTCTCTCATTCATTCTTTCTCTTTTCTTATTCTAATAATTTTCGGTATCCTGTGTTCTTACTCTTTCAAGAGTTGTTTGCTAGTTCTGTTATCCTCAGTTTTTCTGAGAAGTTCATGTTGTATCTTGGGACTTGTGCAATACACCGCAAATAAGTCATTCCAAATAGTGATCACTTACGCCTCAGGAAATCAACTTTGTTTATGTTTAAAGTTTTAATTACTACAATTTTAAAGTCTACTTTCTTAATAGAAAATACTATAATAAATTTGGTGCGCTTTTCAAAATATTAAGAATATAAAAGAGGATATAACATTGAACTTATAAAACTATACACAACCTAGATTCATCAAGAGCTACTACCAAACATGCAACATTTTATGTTCATATATCAAGTATGATCAAAGTAGTTCATCATAAAACAGAATACGAACATGGGTAAACTAATTTTGAATTAATCTCAAATGTAAATAGTTTTGAATCATCACACAATTTGTGTTTAAAATCCACGTCAATATTCATTCTTAATCCAATTAAATAACTACATCCAACAAATAAAATTTGACTTATTCCTAACACATTGTTGGTATATAACCTCGCCTCCATGAAATCAAGATAATTTAATGTAATCAAATCAAACCATATATGTTGATCGATTTCAAAGCATTTTAAGTCAGTAAACCTCAACTTCAATGATATCATAATAACAGTTAAACACCTTCTAGAAATTTTGGATCAAATATGTCCCACTAAAGACACATTTGACTCATTAAGTACTTCTTATCTACAAACATCATCTTCGTAAGTCAAGGTAAGGTCATTGCACAAATAACTAAAAAAGTGGTACATGAACATGCCTCAATTTCTTACTATCTAATGTCTTAATATATATTATTTAGACCATCAATAAACAATAATATATTCTTTCATGAATGTGTTCATATACTTAATATTAGAAACGACAAACTTTTTCATCATAACATTATGGTTATCTAACTTATCTCTTCCAAGTCAAAATATCACTAATTAAATTCATACATATAATTAAAATGAGATACAAATTTCATGCATCACATACCAATGAAAGTTATAAGAAATTATTTCATAACCAATTTAATTCATCTACACCATTTTCAATATACAAACACACACATAAACATACGCACATATACACGTACAAACACAACATACCTTTTAAATAATATCAAGTATTTGCAAATAGAGGTATGTTGCTTGAGCGAGACAACCTTTCTTGTGAAACTTGTATTCACCAAACAGAAGATAGTCCCTTGATCAATTTGTAAATTCACCACTTGAGCACTACATTATATTGATTGAGTAAACTTGCGCCACTTGGACAATAATAGCTTAAGAGAAAATCAAGTTGGTTTGACCCTTTCTTTCTTTGAGTGTATAAACAAATGTTTGAGCTCTCATTTTTATATGGAAAGAGAGTCAACATTGTGTCTCACGCTCAAACATTACATCACTTAAGCAACATGACTTTGTACATAAAGCCACCTACTTCCAGAACTATCTCACAGATCTGGTGTGCACCACTTAAATAACCACTTGTCACTTGAGCGATGAGAGTACTAGAGAGAAGATAACTGTTTTGGCATCTCTCTCTCAAACTCTGAGTTGTGGCTTATATTACCACTTAAGCCACCAGTTGGATAATAGTGTTTTGTTCATGTAATAAATGACATCACTCAAATGATAAATAACTTAGTATTTTCACAAACTAATACATAATCAAATTTTACTATTTCTAGAAATTATAACTCCTTTATAGTATTAACTAGTACGTTGACCCGTGCAACGCACGTGAATTTTTCTAATATTTTATATTTAAATATTAATATTAAAAATAATAAATTTATTTAGATATATATAAATAAGTTTACATACTTTTAGTATATTAATGAATTTAATATAATATAACATAAATAATTAAAAATTCATGAATATATTTTTGTCATAATAAATACATTACAATACAATATCAATACAATAAAATAATTTGAACAAATACATTATTATATAAAAAAATTATCTAATACTATGTATTTATTACGTATTTATGGTGAAGTCCTCTTCACCAACCTCATGTTATCTTAATACTGTAATTTAATCTTTGCAATTAAAAAATAGAATTCAGTAGATCATACCAAGTACAATTATTACAAAAAACTATCAGTAAATGTATGTTTCTTCCAGTAACAGATTGTAAGCAAAATCATATTAAATTATGAATTTTCCTTTTATGATATAAATTAAATTAAAATGTAATGTAATATAATACAAATAAAACAATGAAATATAAATACAATGAAATACTATTATATAAATAACTAAAGATCTTAAAAACCATACAACAATAATAAACATATATACATTATCAGGTTTCTAGATAAAAAAAAAAGCAACAATTATAAATAATTTGAACAAATTTATATTATATAAATAATTATCTAATATTATGATCTCATAATATATTTACGAAGAAAATGAAGTATTGTTCACCAACTTCATGCTAAGTTAATATGCAAAAATCTCTCAGAATAATTATTGCAATTAAAAAATTAATTCATTATATTATACCAAGTACACTTATAATAAAAGTAATAAAAAAATGTGTGTTTTTCCAGAAACATATTGTAGGCGAAAATCATATTAAATTATGAAGTCACATTTTGTCATTTAAATTAATACTTGTGCACATAAATCTTTATTGTCAATTTATATAATTCATAATTATATAATATATAGATATGTGTCTCTGTGTCCCCGTGTTAGTGTCTATGCTAAGTAGATTAGTAGTCCACAAATTAATTATAAATAAAAAGGAATGAATAAATTTTTTCCATAACAAACACATTACAATAGAAAAAAATAATTTGAACAAATTTACATTATATAAATAATTATCTAATATTATGTTCCCATAAGATATTTACGAAGAAAATGAAGTACGGTTCATCAACTTCATGCTAAGTTAATATGCAAAAATCTCTCAGAATAATTATTGCAATTAAAAAATTAATATCATTATATTATACCAATTACAGTTATAGTAAAAGTAATAAAAAATGTGTGTTTCTTCCAGAAACATATTGTAGGCGAAAATGATATTAAATTATGAAGTCACATTTTGTCATATAAATTAATATTTGTGCACATAAATTTTTATTGTCGATTTATATAATTCATAATTATATAATATATATATCTGTGTCCCCGTGTCCCGTGTCCCCGTGTCAGTGTCTATGCTACATAGATTAATAGTCCAAAAATTAATTATAAATAAAAAGGAATGAATAATTTTTTGCCATAACAAATACATTACAATAGAAAAAAATAATTTGAACAAATTTACATTATATAAATAATTATCTAATATTATGTTCCTATAAGATATTTACGAAGAAAATGAAGTATTGTTCACCAACTTCATGCTACATTAATATGCAAAAATCTTTATTGCAATTAAAAAATTAATTCATTATATTATATCAAATACAGTTATAGTAAAAGTAATAAAAAATGTGTGTTTCTTTCAAAAACATATTGTAGGTGAAAATCATATCAAATTATGAAGTCACATTTTGGGATATAAATTAATACTTGTGCACATAAATCTTTACTGTCAATTTATATAATTCATAATTATATAATATATAGATTTGTGTGCCTGTGTCAGTGTCTGTGCTATATAGATTAGTAGTATACAAATTATTTATAAATAAAAAGGAATGAATAAGTTTTTGCCATAACAAATACATTACAATAAAAAAAATTGACCAAATTTACATTATATATATAATTATCTAATATTATGTTCCCATAAGATATTTACGAAGAAAATGAAGTAATGTTCACCAACTTCATGCTAAATTAATATGCAAGTATCTCTCAGAATAATTATTGCAATTAAAAAATTAATTCATTATATTATACCAAGTACAGTTATAGTAAAAGTAATAAAAAAAAGTGTGTTTCTTCCATAAACATATTGTAGGCGAAAATCATATTCAATTATGAAGTCACATTTTGTCATATAAATTAATACTTGTGCACATAAATCTTTATTGTCAATTTATATAATTCATAATTATATAATATATAGATCTCTGTCCCCGTGTACCTGTGTCAGTGTCTATGCTACATAGATTAGTAGTGCACAAATTAATTATAAATAAAAATGAATGAATAAATTTTTGTCATAACAAATACATTACAATAGAAAAAAAGTAATTTGAACAAATTTACATTATATAAATAATTGTCTAATATTATGTTCCCATAAGATATTTACGAAGAAAATGAAGTATGTTCACCAACTTCATGCTAAGTTAATATGCAAAAATTTGTCAGAATAATTATTGCAATTAAAAATTAATTCATTATCTTATACCAAGTACTGTTATAGTAAAAGTAATAAAAAAATGTGTATTTCTTCCAGAAACATATTGTAGGAGAAAATCATATTAAATTATAAAGTCACATGTAGTCATATAAATTAATACTTGTGCACATAAATCTTTATTGTCAAGTTATATAATTCTTTATTATATAATATATAGATCTGTGTCCCTGTTTCCCCGTGTCCCGTGTCCCCGTGTCAATGTCTATGCTACATAGATTAGTAATCCATAAATTTATTATAAATAAAAATGAATGCATAAATTTTTGCCTTAACAAATACATTACAATAGAAAAAAATAATTTGAACAAATTTACATTATATAAATAATTATGTAATAGTATGTTCCCATAAGATATTTACGAAGAAAATGAAGTACTGTTCACCAACTTCATGCTAAGTTAATATGCAAAAATCTCTCCGAATAATTATTGCAATTACAAAATTAATTCATTATATTATACCAATTAAAGTTATATTAAAAGTAATAAAAAATGTGTGTTTCTTCCAGAAACATATTGTAGGCGAAAATCAAATTAAATTATGAAGTCACATTTTGTCATATAAATTACTACTTGTGCACATAAATCTTTATTGTCATGTTATATAATTCATCATTATAATATATATATATATATATATATATATATATATATATATATATATTTGTGTCCCCGTGTCCCCGTGTGCCGTGTCCCCGTGTTAGTGTCTCTGCTACATAGATTAGTAGTGCAGAAATTAATTCTAAATAAAAAGGAATGAAATTTTTTTTTTCATAAAATATACATTACAATAGAAAAAAATAATTTGATCAAATTTGTATTATATAAATAATTATCTAATATTATGTTCCCATGAGATATTTACGAAGAAAAAGAAGTATTGTTCACCAACTTCATCCTAAGTTAATATGCAAATATCTCTCAGAATAATTATTGTAATTAAAAAATTAATTTAGTATATTATACCAATTACAGTTATAGCAAAAGTAATAAAAAAATGTGTGTTTCTTCCAGAAACATATTGTAGGCGAAAATCATATTAAATTATGAAGTCACATTTTGTCATATAAATTAATACTTGTGCACATAAATCTTTATTGTCAATTTCTATAATTAAGAATTATTTAATATATAGATCTGTGTCCACGTGTCCCGTGTCCCCGTGTCACAGTCTATGCTACATAGATTAGTAGTCCACAAATTAATAATAAATAAAGAAGAATGAATAAATTTTTGCCTTAACAAATACATTACAATAGAAAAAAATAATTTCAACAAATTTACATTATATAAATAATTATCTAATATTATGTTCCCATAAGATATTTACGAAGAAAATGAAGTACTGTTCACCAACTTCATGCTAAGTTAATATGCAAAAATCTCTCAGAATAATTATTGCAATTACAAAATTAATTCATTATATTATACCAATTAAAGTTATAATAAAAGTAATAAAAAATGTGTGTTTCTTCCAGAAACATATTGTAGGCGAAAATCATATTAAATTATGAAGTCACATTTTGTCATATAAATTAATACTTGTGCACATAAATCTTTATTGTCAATTTATGTAATTCATAGTTATATAATATATAGATTCATGTCCTACTGTATCGTTTCCCCGTGTCAATGTCTATGCTACATAGATTAGTAGTCTACAAATTATTTATAAATAAAAATGAATGAAGAAATTTTTGCCATAACAAATACATTACAATAGAAAAAAATAATTTGAACAAATTTACATTATATAAATAATTATCTAATATTATGTTCCCATAAGATATTTACGAAGAAAATGAAGTATTGTTCACCAACTTCATGCTAAGTTAATATACAAAAATCTCTTAGAATAATTATTGCAATTAAAAAATTAATTCATTATATTATACCAATTAAAGTTATAATAAAAGTAATAAAAAATGTGTGTTTCTTCCTGAAACATATTGTAGGCGAAAATCAAATTAAATTATGAAGTCACATTTTGTCATATAAATTAATACTTGTGCACATAAATCTTTATTGTCATGTTATATAATTCATAATTATATAATATATAGATTTGTGTCCCCGTGTCCCCATGTCCCGTGTCCCCGTGTCAGTGTCTATGCTACATAGATTAGTAGTGCAAAAATTAATTATAAATAAAAAGGAATGAATAAATTTTTGTCATAACAAATACATTACAATAGAAAAAAATAATTTGAACAAATTTAAATTATATAAATAAATATCTAATATTATGTTCCCATAAGATATTTACGAAGAAAATGAAGTATTGTTGACCAATTTCATGTTAAGATAATATGCAAAAATCTCTCAGAATAATTATTGCAATTAAAAAATTAATTCATTATATTATACCAAGTAGTGTTATAGTAAAAGTAATAAAAAATGTGTATTTCTTCCAGATACATATTGTAGGCGAAAATCATATTAAATTATGAAGTCACATTTAGTCATATAAATTAATACTTGTGCACATAAATCTTTATTGTCAAGTTATATAATTCATAATTATATAATATATAGATATGTCTTCCTGTCTCCCTGTTTCCCGTGTCCTGTGTCCCCGTGTCAATGTCTATGCTACATAGATTAGTAGTCCATAAATTAATTATAAATAAAAATGAATGCATAAATTTTTGCCATAACAAATACATTACAATAGAAAAAAATAATTTGAACAAATTTAAATTATATAAATAATTATCTAATATTATGCTCTCATAAGATATTTAGGAAGAAAATGAAGTTCTATTCACCAACTTCATGCTAAGCTAATATGCAAAAATCTCTCAGAATAATTATTGCAATTAAAAAATTAATTCATTATATTATACCAATTACAGTTATAATAAAAGTAATAAAAAATGTGTGTTTCTTCCAGAAAAATATTGTAGGCGATAATCATATTAAATTATGAAGTCACATTTTGTCATATAAATTAATACTTGTGCACATAAATCTTTATTGTCAATTTCTATAATTCATAATTATTTAATATATAGATCTGTCTCCACATGTCCCGTGTCCCCGTGTCACTGTGTATGTTACATAGATTAGTAGTCTACAAATTAATTATAAATAAAAAGGAATGAATAAATTTTTGCCTTAACAAAGACATTACAATAGAAAAAATAATTTTAACAAATTTACATTATATAAATAATTATCTAATATTATGTTCCCATAAGATATTTACGAAGAAAATGAAGTACGGTTCACCAACTTCATGCTAAGTTAATATGAAAGAATCTCACAGAATAATTATTGGAATTAAAAAATTAATTCATTATATTATACCAATTATAGTTATAGTAAAAGTAATAAAAAATGTGTGTTTCTTCCAGAAAGATGTAGGCGATAATCATATTAAATTATGAAGTCACATTTTGTCATATAAATTAAGACTTGTGCACATAATTTTTTTTTATAAATTTGTATAATTCATAATTATATAATATATAGATCCGTGTCCGTGTGTCCCCGTATCCTCGTGTCCCCGTGTTCGTGTCTATGCTACATAGATTAGTAGTCCACAAATTAATTATAAATAAAAAGGAATGAATAAATTTTTGTCATAACAAATACACATTAATATGCAAAAATCTTTATTGCAATTAAAAAATTAATTCATTATATTATACCAAGTACAGTTATAGTAAAAGTAATAAAAAATCTGTATTTTTTCAAGAAACATATTGTAGGCGAAAATCATATTAAATTTTGAAGTCACATTTTGTCATATAAATTAATATTTGTGCACATAAATATGTATTGTCAATTTATATTATTCACAATTATTTAATATATTTATCCGTGACCTCTTGTACCTGTGTCCTCATGTCCCGTGTCCCCGTGTTCCCGTGTCCTCGTGTTCTGTGTCCTCGTGTTCCCGTGTCCGTGGCTATGCTAAATAGATTAGTAGTCCACAAATTAATTATAAATAAAAAGGAATGAAAAAAAAATTTCCATATCAAATACATTACAATAGAAAAAAATAATTTTAACAAATTTACATTATATAAATAATTTTCTAATAATATATTCCCATATGATATTTACGAAAAAAATGAAGTACTCTTCACCAACTTCATGCTAAGTTAATATGCAAAAATCCCTCAAAATAATTATTGCAATTAAAAAATTAATTCATTATATTATACCAAGTACTGTTATGGTAAAAGTAATAAAAAATGTGTATTTCTTCCAAAAACATATTATAGGCGAAAATGATATTAAATTATCAAGTCACATTTTGTCATATAAATTAATACTTGTGCACATAAATCTCTATTGTCAATTTATATAATTCATAATTATATAATTTATAGATCTGTGTCCTTGTGTCCCCGTCGTGTCCCTTTTTCGCCGTGTCACTGTCTACGCTACATAGATTAGTAGTCCAGAAATTAGTTATAAATAAAAAAAAATGAATAAATTTTTCTAATAACAAATACATTACAATAGAAAAAAATAATTTGAACAAATTTACAATATATAAATAATTATATAATATTATGTTTCCATAAGTTATTTACGAAGAAAATGAAGTATTGTTCACCAACTTCATAATAAGTTAATATGCAAAAATCTCTCAGAATAATTATTGCAATTTAAAAATTAATTCATTATGCAGACGAAAAATGTGTATTTCTTCTAGAAACATGATGCAGACGAAAATCATATTAAACTTTTGAAATTACATTTTGTAATATAAATTAATACTTGTGTAAATAAATCTTTTATGCTGAGTCTATTTCTAATCTTCTGGATACTGATAATATGGAAGATTTTATTGGTACTTATATTCCTGCGATGGTTTCCTCTGAGGAGAATATGATGTTGATTAAATGTCCTGATTTTTCTGAAATCAAGAATGCTGTTTTTAATCTTAACGGTAATAGTGCTCCTGGTCCTGATGGTTTTGGTGGTGTTTTCTATCATTCTTGCTGGGAAATTATTGGGACAGATGTTTGTAATGCTGTTCAACAGTTCTTTAAACAAAATTGGGTTCTCCCTGGAATGAACAGTAATGTGGTATCTCTTATTCCTAAGATTCAGGGTGCTGATTCCATTAAAGATTACAGGCCAATTGCTGTTGCTAATTTCAAATTTAAAATTATTTCCAAGATACTGGCGGATAGGCTTGCTCTTGTGGCTGCTAGAATCAATATGGGTTTGTGCAGGGTAGACAGATACAGGATTGCATTGGTATTGCTTCTGAAGCTATTAACATGCTTTCTAAAAAGGTTAGAGGAGGTAATGTGGCTTACAAAGTTGATATTCATAAGGCTTTTGACACTCTGAGTTGGAAGTTCTTATTATTAGTTTTGAAACGCTTTGGTTTTCACCCCTCGTTTGTCAGTTGGATTAGTACAATTCTTCGTTCAGCTATGCTTTCTATCAGAATAAGTGGTAGTTTAGTGGGTTTTTTTCCCTGCAGTCGAGGTGTAAGACAAGGTGATCCATTGTCTCCTTTACTTTTCTGTCTTGCAGAGGAAGTTCTTAGTCGAGGTATCTCTAAGCTTGTGAATGATAAGAAGATTTTAAATATGGCTAGTCCGAAAGGTTATCTCACTCCCTCTCATATTTTGTATGCTGATGACATTTTTATTTTTTGTAGGGGGGATATTAAGTCTCTTCGAAATTTGAGTACTTTTCTTAAAACATATGGTGATTTTTCTGGTCAATATATTAATAACTCTAAAAGTAGTTTCTTCACCATGGATAATTCTCCAAGATTTGTCACCAAAATTCAAAATATTCTTTCTTGTAGTCATGGTTGTTTGCCTTTCAATTATTTAGGAGTGCCTATCTTTGTTGGTGCTCCAAAGTATCGGTTTCTTCAACCTTTGGCTGATAAAGTCAAATTGAAGCTAGCATCTTGGAAAGGTCAATCTCTTAGCATGATGGGTCGGATCCAGCTGGTCAATACAGTGATTACTGGATTTCTAGCTTATAGTTTTAATATGTATAAATGGCCTGTTTCACTTATTAAGCAAGTTGAGCAGTGGTGTCGGAATTTTATTTGGACTGGTGATATTATGAAAAAAGGTATCGCTACCGTTAATTGGGCGAAAATTTGTTCACCTCTTGCGGATGGAGGCTTGAATATTATTAATCTTCATCATGGAAATAATGCATATCTTCTTAAGCTTGCTTGGAACTTTGCTTATAGCAACAAACCTTGGTCTTTACTCTTGAAAGCCAGAGTTCTTAAATCAAAATACGAGTTTAGAATGGTTTATAGATCCTCCTCTCTTTGGCTTGGAATTAAGCAATTTTATTCTATCATACTTGATTATACTTCTTGGACTGTTGGTACAGGTTCTTTTATTAATTTCTGGAATGATAAATGGTGTTCTACTACTTCTTTAGCAAATATTGCAGGGTTATCTGATATGGCTAGCATTCCAGATACAGTCTCTCAATTTTGGTCAAGTTATGATTGGAATATTCCCTTATCTTTACAGCATATGCCGCAATTTTTTAATCATATCATGGTTAGAGAGGAACAAGATATTCCTAATTGGACTCTAGATGAGTCTGGTCGTTTCACTCTTAAATCGGCTAGGACTTTTTTCTTGGAACCAGGAGTTCCATGTGATTGGGGTAAGTTCATTTGGTCTTCATCTATTCCGCCTTCCAAAACTCTAGTACTCTGGAAAACTTTTCATGGGCGACTTCCTACGGATAAGCATATTCAGAATAAGGGTTTGCATATATGTTCTATGTGTACGCTTTGTGAAAAGCATGAAGAATCTATTCAACATCTATTTTTTGAATGTTCTATTGCATTACATATTTGGAGTTGGGTTCGACAGATTTTTCTTACTTCTCATTTCTCTAATAAGGATGATCTTCTTTCTTTTATTAAGAGTGATGGTAGTCCTTTGGTTAAATTGATTAAGCTTGTTGTGACAACCTTTTCTATATGGATGATATGGCGTATGAGGAATTATGCTAGATTTCAGGAAAAGATTGAAGTTTCTAAGGCTATTTCGGTAATTAAAGATTTAACTTGTCTAGTGGGAAATTCGTCTAAAGCTTCAATGAAGAATGATATGTTGGATTTCAACGTGATTAAGTTTTTTGGTATTAAGACTCGTAGTGGGAAAGTTCTTCGTCCTCTTCCTGTTAGATGGGAATTTCCTTCACCAGGTTGGGTTAAAATTAACACGGATGGGGCTGCTAGGGGGTATCCTGGTCTTGCTTCTTGTGGAGGTATTTTTCGTGGGAGTATGGGAGAATTTATTGGTGCTTTTTCAGGGTTTCTTGAAGTTCAGACTGCTTTGGTTGCTGAGTTTTATGGAGTTATACATGCTATGGAGGAAGCTCAAAAGATGGGACTTACAAATGTTTGGCTTGAATGTGATTCGGTCTTGGTTTGTGCTGCGTTTACTGCTAGGACTAATGTTCCGTGGATGCTTCGTAATCGATGGAATTCTTGTCTTAATTACTGTGGGACAATCAGGTTTAGGGTTACTCATATTTTTCGGGAGGGGAATGCATGTGCTGATAAGTTGGCTAATTTAGGGTTCATTCATAGAGAATCATTTCATTGGTATAATAGACTTCCATCTAGTCTGTTTTTAGAATTCTTTATGAATAGGTATAGTCTACCTATGTATCGTTTTTGTTAACATGTGGGTTTTGGTCTAGTCCCCCCATATTTTTGTATTTTCTTTCTTTTTCTTTTTTTTAATAATACTTTTTTTCATGAGATGGCAGATGATTGTTGTTACTTGAGGTGTCAGCCTTGCTGAGATGACAAGTTGCATTGTGATGCCTAACATGAGAACTTTTATAAAAAAATAAATCTTTATTGTCAATTTATATAATTCGTAATTATATAATATATAGATCCGTGTCTCTGTGTCCCTGTTTCCCCGTGTCAGTGTCTATGCTACATAGATTAGTAGTCCACAAATTAGTTATAAATAAAAAGGAATGAATAAATTTTGTCATAACAAATACATTACAATAGAAAAAAAATAATTTGAACAAATTTACAATATGTAAATTATTATCTAATATTATGTTCCCATAAGATATTTATGAAGAAAATGAAGTATTGTTCACCAACTTCATGCTAAGTTAATATACAAAAATCTCTCAGAATAATTATTGAAATTTAAAAATTAATTCATTATATTATACCAAGTACAATTATAGTAAAAGTAATAAAAAAAATGTGTATTTCTTCTAGAAACATGTTGTAGGCGAAAATCATATTAAATTTTGAAGTTACATTTTATCATATAAATTAATACTTGTGTAAATAAATCTTTATTGTCAATTTATATAATTCGTAATTATAATATATATATATATATATATCCGTGTCTCTATGTTCTCGTGTCCCTGTTTCCTGTGTCCCGTGTCCCCGTGTCAATGTCTATGCTACATAGATTAGTAGTCCACATTAGTTATAAATAAAAAGGAATGAATAAATTTTTGTCATAACAAATACATTACAATAAAAAAAAATAATTTGAACAAATTTACAATATATAAATAATTATCTAATATTATGTTCCCATTAGATATTTACGAAGAAAATGAAGTACTGTTCACCAACTTCATGCTAAGTTAATATGCAAAAATCTCTCAGAATAATTATTTCAATTAAAAAATTAATTCATTATATTATACCAATTACAATTATAGTAAAAGTAATAAAAAATGTGTGTTTCTTCCAGAAACATATTGTAGGCGAAAATCATATTAAATTACGAAGTCACATTTTGTCATATAAATTAATACTTGTGCACATATTTTTTTTGTCAATTTATATAATTTATAATTATATAATATATAGATTTGTGTCCGTGTGTCCCCGTATCCTCGTGTTCCCGTGTTCGTGTCTATGCTACATAGATTAGTAGTCCACAAATTAATTATAAATAAAAAGGAATGAATAAATTTTTGTCATAACAAATACACTATAATAGAAAAAATTAATTTGAAAAAATTTACATTATATAAATAATTATCTAATATTATGTTCTCATAAGATATTTACGAAAAAAATGAAGTACGTTCCACCGACTTCATGTTAAATTAATATGCAAAAATCTCTCAAAATAATTATTGCAATTAAAAAATTAATTCATTATATTATACCAAGTACAATTATAGTAAAAGTAATAAAAAATGTGTATTTTTTCCAGAAACTTATTGTAGGCGAAAATCATATTAAATTATGAAGTCACATTTTGTCATATAAATTAATATTTGTGTACATAAATCTTTATTGTCAATTTATATAATTCACAATTATTTAATATATAGATCCGTGTCCTCATGTACCTGTGTCCTCATGTCTCGTGTCCCCGTGTCCGCGTGTCCTCGTGTCCTCGTGTCCTCGTGTTCCCGTGTCCTCGTGTTCCCGTGTTCGTGGCTATGCTAAATAGATTAATAGTCCTCAAATTAATTATAAATAAAAAGTTATGAATAAATTTTTTCCATAACAAATACATTACTATAGAAAAAAATAATTTTAACAAATTTACATTATATAAATAATTATCTAATATTATGTTCCCATAAGATATTTACGAAATACTGTTCACCAACTTCATGTTACGTTAATATGCAAAAATCTCTCAGAATAATTATTCTAATTAAAAAATTAATTCATTATATTATACCAATTACAGTTATAGTAAAAGTAATAAAAAATGTGTGTTTCTTCCAGAAAAATATTGTATATCGAGATTTTGGATATTTTAGAAATTTTATTTATTTAAATTTTTTTATTTAAGTAGGGTATTAAATAATTATAAATATTATTTATTAATATCTTGAATAATTTTAGAATTTTATTTATTTAAAATTTTAAATAATTTAGAAATTTTATATGTTGTAAATTTTTATTTAAGTATCACATTCACTTATTTAGTATTTGTATTTATTTTATATATATATATAAATATGTAAGTGACAAAATAAAAAAAATTACAAATATATAAGAAATAATCATTAGTATATGCGAATAAATAAAAAAATAAACAGACTAAAATAATATATACAATACATGAACATAAATAATACAGAGAGATAAATAATTAAAGTATAACAAACTGACAAAATTTGTTAAGAAAGTTAGTAACAATAAACAGTTATATGTAAAAAAGGACTCATCCTATAATACAATGGAAATATTAATATATAAGAAATATACATAAATATATCCAAATAAGTAATTTGAGAAATTTTAGGAGATAAAATAATTTAGGGTTTATATTTCTTTAAGATTTTAGAAAACGTAAAAATTTATTAATTTTATATTTCTATCTAAGAATGAAATTAAATAATTTAGGATATGAATTTATTGAGAATTTTGATTAATTTATAAATTTTAATTATTTTTTGATTTTATCTTAGAATGATATTACAAATCTTTAGATATTTATTTATTTAAGATTTTGA
Source organism: Phaseolus vulgaris (assembly GCF_000499845.2). Classification (NCBI taxonomy): domain Eukaryota; kingdom Viridiplantae; phylum Streptophyta; class Magnoliopsida; order Fabales; family Fabaceae; genus Phaseolus; species Phaseolus vulgaris. The sequence goes on along the minus strand of NC_023750.2, from coordinate 34,843,442 downwards.
ACAATTTAAATTTTTATTTAAGTAGGAAATAAAATAATTTGTGATTTTATACTTATTTAGGATTTTAAAAAACTTTTGAAGTTTTATTTATGTATGAGATAAAATAAGTAATGATTTGTGTTTATTTAGGATTTTGGATATTTTAGAAATTTTATTTATTTCAAATTTTCATTTAAATAAGGATTAAATAATTCATAATAATAATTATTATTTTGATATTTAGAATAATTAAAAAAATTATTTATTTCAGTAATTTAGGATTTTTATGTGTTTAAAATTCTTAAATTATTTAAAAATATTATTATTATAAATTTTTATTCAAGTATGACATTCAATCATTTAGGATTTGTGTTTATTTATATTTTTAAATAATTTAAGAATTTTATTTATTATAAATTTTTATTTAAGTATGACATTTAATAATTAGAATTTGTATTTATTTCTAATTTTCAATAATTTATGTATTTTATTTAAGTACTACATTTATTAATTTAAGATTTGTATTTTGTTATAATTTTAAATAATTTAGGATTTCTTTTATTTCCATTAAATTAAGTATGACATTTTTTTTTCCATTTATGATTTTGAATAATTTAGGAATTTAATTTATTTAAAAAAATTATTTATTTAAAATATAAAATCATTTAGGTTTTGTATTTATTTAGGATTTTTAAAACTTTATAAATGTTATTTATTATTTAGGATTTGTATTCATTTAGAAATTTGAAAAACATAAAAATTTAATTAATTTAGATTTTCATTTAAGAATCACATTAAATAATTTAGAAATTTTATCGATTTTCAGTTTTTATTTAAGAATGAGATTAAATGATTTAGGAATTGTATTATTTTGAATTTTTATTTAAGAATGACATTAAATATTTTTTGGACTTATATTTATTTGATTTTGAAAATCCTATAAATTTCCTTTATTTTAATTTTTTATTTAAGTTGGAAATAAAATAATTTAATATTTTTTTATTATTGAGTATTTTGAAAACTTATAAATGTTTTATCTATTTGAGATATGTATTTATTTAGAATTTTGAATAATCTACTAACTTTATTGATTTTCGATTTTTATTTAAGAATGACAATAAATTGAGTGAATTTATATTTATTTAGGATGTTGAAAAACTGATAAATTTTATATTTTTATTTAAGTAGAAAATAAATAATAGGACCAGAAATAGTAAGAAAACATAATGAAAGTATTGTCAGAAAGGTAATTAATGTTGTTGAAATTTTAAAATTTTAAAATCTGAAAAATTAAATATTAGAAGATTATTATTAATAATAATAATAATAATCTTGGAATTGAAAATAAATGTGCCAGAAGAAGAAGTTAGAAAAAGAAGATATGAATCAGAAAAGTAATTAATGATCTTGGAATTGTAAAATTTGAAAATATGAAAAATTAAATATTTTAAAATTATTATTAATAATAATAATCTTGGAATTGGAAATAAGTGTGTCAGAAGAAGAAGTTAGAAAAAGAAAATATGAATCAGAAAAGTAATTAATGATCTTGGAATTGTAAAATTCGAAAATATGAAAAATTAAATATTTTAAAATTATTATTAATAATAATAATCTTGAAATTGGAAATAAGTGTGCAGCAGAAGAAGTCAGAAAAAAGAAGATGTGAATCAGAAAGGTAATTAATGATATTGGAATTGTAAAATTTGAAAATATTTTAAGATTAATAATAATAATAATATTAATAATCTTGGAATTGGAAATAAGTGTGCAGCAGAATAAGTCAGAAAAAAGAAGATATGAGTCAGAAAGGTAATTAATGATCTTGGAATTGTAAATTTTGAATATTAAATACATTCAAATTTTGAATTTGAATTTGAATATGAAATTTGAATTTTGAATTTGAATTTGAAATTTGAAATTTGAATTTGAATTTGAATTTTGAAGAATAATATAATGCGAATAATCTTAACGTTAAAGTTTTTCGGAAGAATACATTAATGCGAATAATAAAATTAAATACATTAAATATAATTAAATACATTAAATTGAAGAATAACTTTTTATGAAGTTTAACTTATTTATGCCAACACATTATTATAAACAAATAACACACATTTCATGTTTCTTTTCAAAGTAAACTATAAAGTAACATATTGAAATAAAAAATACAAAATAACATTCCATAATAATATTTAATATGAAATTACAAAATTTGACCATGTATCTAAACAAAACTTGATAACTAAAATAAAGTAAACAATTAATTTTCTCCGGTGGACATTACAACAATTTGCAAATTACATAACTCTATAATAGTAATGGAATCTCTATAATCAGAACATTGTCTTTGGAAAATTAAATTCAGAAGAATACAATCTTGGATTTTCACAGCACTTACAACACCATCATATGAATTCCACTATGAAAGATCAATTTGTGGTCTTCACAAAGTGCATGGATCTGACAAAATTTCCTCCATCCCAACAAAATTTTATCAACAAAGAAACAAAGAAGTAGTAAAAGAGATGAAAAGAATAAGCAGAAACATGAAAATAATGAAACTTTGATAAGAAAAACCAAAAAAAATATCATTTTTATGCTATGAAACGTAACAACAAAATACAAAATCAACAATGTGAAGAACAAAGAAGCAAGAAACGGTAAAAGAGATGAACATAATCAGCAGAAACATGAAAATATTGAAACTTTGATAAGAAAAACCAAAAAAAATATCATTTTTATGCTATGAGACGTAAAAAAAAAACATAATCAACAATGTCAAGAACAAAGAAGCAAAGAAACGGTAAAATAGATGAAAATAATCAGCAGAGACATGAAAAAAACGAAACTTTGATAAGCAAAACCCAAAAAAATATCTCTTTGAGTGGAAGTCCAAACAAATGTAAATGAAAAAAAGAAACTGAAATGAAATGTAGATGAAAAAAAAAACAGCAGAAACATGAAAAGAACGAAACTTTGATAAGAAGAACCCAAAAAGAAGAAATAATAACCTGGAAAAATAAGAGAGAACCGCAGGAAACCCCAGAGAAAAACCGTGCAGGAAACCAAGAGAAGAAAAAAATATTAGAAACATGAAAAGAACGAAACTTTGATAAGAAAAACCCAAAAAGAAGAAATAATAACCTGGAGAAATAGGAGAGAACCGTAGGAAACCCAGAGAAGAACTGTGGAGAAGAAAAAAATCATCAGAAACATGAAAAGACGAAACTTTGATAAGAAAAATCCAAAAAGAAGAAATAATAACCTGGAGAAATAGGAGAGAACCGTAGGAAACCCAGAGAAGAACCGTGCAGGAAACCAGAGAAGAAAAAAATCATCAGAAACATGAAAAGAACGAAACTTTGATAAGAAAAATCCAAAAAGAAGAAATAATAACCTGGAGAAATAGGAGAGAACCACAGGAAACCCCTGAGAAGAACCATGCAAGAAATCCAGAGAAGAAAAAAATCATCAGAAACATGAAAAGAACAAAATTTTGATAAGAAAAAGCCAAAAAGAAGAAATAATAACCTGGAGAAATATGAGAGAACCACAGAAAACCCAGAGAAGAACGATGCAAGAAACCAGAGAAGAGAAACCGGGGAAGTTGAAAAATAGGAGAGAGAAAGAAACAAAGAGAAGAACTGTGCAGGGAACCAGAGAAGAGAGACTGGGGAAGTTGAGTAATAGGAGAGAGAAACACTGAAAGGAAGTATTTAAAGAAATGGGGTTTTGCACACGTGTAAGTCATATAAAGTGCCACTTGTCACTCCCAGAATGAGTTTCAGCTTGCTATTTTTAGTTAAAATTTGAATTTTTTTTCTTTTTGAATTTTTTTTAAAACTTACCCCGGAAGTGCCTTCTATTTGTTATATTTATAGATTTACACCTATTATGTACTCAATTACATAAAATTATTAAGAAATTCAAAATATGCATACTTAATACCTAAAATGAAATTCAAAATCACTTGTATTGTTTAAGTTTAGTCATAATATATTTTCATAATTCATAAGCAACCTCCAAATTCAACTTCCTACACTAACAATTTAAGATCACGAAATCAATTTAAAATAGATAAAAGATTTTAGTTCAACTTCCTTTACTATAAATCCAAAGATTTTTTTCAAAACTTTGAAAAGTTAGCAAAGTTCCAACTTAATTTTTAAAAATCTAATTTACAAATATAACTAATTACTATATATCTAGATTACTATAGAAACAATTATTTATATGCACTCAGACTATCTACCCATACAATACACAAAACATACAGGGGAAACAAATCCAAAAATGTGAGTCCTCAAGTGGTTCTTATCCTACATGATTCTCTTCATATTGTTGTTGGAGAAGTATGTGTTGTTGATAAAGTTGCAGCTGCCACCTCCAATACAAAGGTAACTTCTTCCTCTGTCAAAATTGACATGTCTTTGCACAATCATTTTTCTTCCTTAGTAGGTTTGGAGAAAGATATGCCTGAAACAAGCTTGTCACTCGATAATACTCCTTTGATAACCAATTACATCACTCAAGCTGAGATGGCTTTAACTGAAGATGTTGAAACTCACGACCTAAATTACGACCAAATTGCAGTATATAAGAGGTGACAAACCTCACTTTATTGAGTTAGTTTTATGAGATTGAGTTAATTTTAAACTATACCTTTTTAATAGAAAATACTATAATAACACTATTGTGAAAAACTAGTTATGGCAAAAGGTGCAATCTTCCGAAGTTGTTGCAGAGGAGATAGAAGAGGATGACGCACAGAAATCTCCTTATGATTGTTAAATCTTGACTATTAGTTTAATTGAGATGTTAAGGTTGTAAGGTGATATCTAACATGAAGGCTTTTATAAAAAAAAAAATAATTTACCTATATCATATTGTGATTATGACAATTGGAAGTGATTTATATTTGATCACATTATATGTTTGAAAGAAAAAAAAAACGAGTTAGGAAGTTAGAAAGAAAATATAAAAACTAAAAGCTGAGAAAGAAAGCGCGAGATTTTTTTTTTTCTTTTGAAAAACACGGTTCTTACGTTATTAACATATTTATTGCTTTAAATTTATTGGAGAATAACCAAAATAAGATTTCAAAGTATTAATTTTACAATTAGACTTCAAAATGTTCAATAATTTCACTTACTATTTTTTAACTAAAAAAAATCTCATAATTAATAGTATTTTTATTTAAAAAAAATAAGTAAAGCATGAACTATTATGAATTAATACTTATAAAATGATAAATATCACTTTTAATTTACTCCCTTTATTTCTTGTAAGTTTTCTAAAGAAATATTTATTTGTTTTTTTACCATTTGTAAAACTCAAAGTTAGTTAATTATTATTTTATAAATTACATGTTTATATCTTTTCTAATATTTAAATTAATTGATACATATATTTATCGTATAAAAAATAAAAGTTGTATAACTATTTTACTAGAATATAAATGACTTTTTTTTATTAACTAGAATATCCATTAAGCAGAACTTAGGAATAATTTATTGAATACTGAAATATTTATGTGATTGATAACTTTCCTTAGCACTAAAAAAAAACTCAAATTACATACAGTCAAAATCCGTATGTAATACACAAAATCCATATATAAAACACAGTTATATACGAATTACATACGGACAAAAATCCATATGTAAAACTGTTGTAGGTAACTGTTACATATGGATTTTGGAATTCGTATGTAATTACATACGGATAAATCCGTATGTAAAATCTATATGTAATTACCTACGGATAAATCCGTATGTAAAATCCGTGTGTCATTCGTATGTAAAATCCGTATGTAATTACATACGGATTTATCGATATGTAAAATCCGTATGTAATTAACAGGCAGACTTACATACGGATTTATCCGTATGTAACATTGTACACAACAGTACCATTTTTTGTATTTGGAAGCAGCCTATATTTTTTGTATTTGGAAGCACTCCATATTCTACACCTGCATATATCCATCAACATTCTAGTACATTCCAGTTTTCATAAGACAAATATTGATCACATTCAAAGTTATTCATACATACAATACTTACTATTTTCAAATATCTAAATATCTAAAATGTATTTCATTAAAACAAAGTTCTAGAGAAGCTAATAATTATTATAATCTTCACCGGGTGAATTTTGTTGTTCGTCATGAGTACTATGATGTTGCACTTCATTTGACTGCTGATTCGGTTGAGTTGGTGGCGGGGTATTTGGTTGCTGAAAAAACTGTTATGCTGCAGCTGCTGCCTCAGGTGGTAGATATTGCATCATGAAATTTTGAAAGTTTTGAAACCTTGCATCAATGCGTTCAATATGCTGCCTAAGTTCAACAATTTCTTCTGAATTAGCCTTCTTATTACTAGAAGATGGTTGTGTTTCTTGTAGGTAGCGACCAACACAGTCGTCCTGACGATCGACACGTCTAACCCCATATACTCGTCCCTTGTACCTTCCACCTACAGTTTCTAACCAACAACGGCTTCTTAATTTTTCCTCCTCAGCAGGATCTAATGGAGTAGATATTGAGGTAGATTGTGACTCAGATAATGCTTGAGACAATCTACTTTCAAAATATTTCTATTAAAATGAAAAATATTTGTTATCATATCAATTAATGTATATGAAAAAAAAAGTTTAAAAAAACTAACATGAGTCCGTCTTGATCTATCATCAACAAAATCTCCGGTGCTCTTCCGTATATGTGTTTGTTGAAACACTTCATCAACATGGACCGAGCGGTCAAGCTCCTCTGTCTATAAAGAAAACATTTCATAAATTAAGAAGATAATAATTAATCATAGATTAATATAAAAAAATTATATGGAAATCATACCAAACGAATAGCGTGTTCATGAACACTAATAGATCCTCCAGTGTGCAGACATCCACCTTTTTCAGACAAACGATTCTTTTTAGCTGTATCACATTTGGATCGATACACAACCATGTTTTAGTGTTCTTGGAGGTTGTTCCAAACATTATTGTCAATCCATTCTAGTCGTTTACCTTCTTGGCGAGCATCTTTAAACATTTGTGAAAGGGTGTGAGAAGCTTTTGTATGAAAATTTTTCTTAACTTTTTCCTCGTCCTCAGCCCTCCATGTGACCTTCCTCTGCAAAACAACAAGAATCATCAATCCAAATTGTAAAATATAAAATATTTAAAGGAAATAAAAAACAAGTACCTTAAAACGTTGAAAAAATATATCACGTTCACCCTTTGGGATTGCCCCCCATGTTGGCCATGGCTCACCAAATTGTTGCTTGATGGTGGCAGTAATGGCCTTTGATGCAATTTTTGATGGATAAAACCTAAATACCAAAACAAAGTTAGTCAAAATTATAAGACATTAACAATAAATTATATAAATTGAATTTTGTTATATTCTTACTCTCCCCCAATAGGCTGAATCAGAGGTCGATCACCAGCTGAGAGGACCTCGTCCTCTAAGTTATTCGCTGCAGAAGCTGAGTGCGTCCCTCCAAGATTTGTATATGGGGATGGTGTAATATCTGGTGGGGTTGATGCCTTAGAACCAACACGTGGAGATGGTGTTGATGCAATAGCATCTTGTACTGGTGGGGTGGATTGGGTAGCATCTGGTACAGGTGGGGTAGATCCATGAACTGAAGAAGGAATAGGTGTATTGGGTTGACTTGATGATGGATTTTGGTTGTTAAATCGTGATAACAATTTTATCACATAATTTTTTTCTCCTTTTTTTGGTTGTTACTCGGTGATGGTTGATCAGAACCTCCTGATGACATCTATATATATGGCATGAAATGATAATGAAGGTTATATAAGTTTATCAATGGAGAAAAATATGCTGAATATAGTTTAATAAAAAAATTGAAATAAACATGTAAAAATTTCATCAGCAAACATAAAGCTCAAATTAATTGGAGTAATAAACAGTATGTCAACAACAACAATACAATACTAGTTCGTACAATAGATATTTTTGTTAACATTGGTTTCCTAAGTCTATTCAGAGCTAGAGATGTAAAAGTCATCTCCATATTCATCTTCACTTTCTCCCTCTTCATTGTCTTCTTCCCATTCATTTGTTTCTTCATCTATCTGATCTTCAAATGATGATACATTGTTTATGTCCACTTCTTCAAGCTCAGCCTCTAAATCTTGTAATCTTGAAACCCTTTCAACTTCAATCACTTCATTAACATGTGACATTTCATCAACTTGATATGGCACTTCAACTTCTACATCATCAAAATATATACGACCTCTGGGCTTCGTTTTGATTGCAACACACCAGCCACGTTTGTCTTTGCGTGATGCTGCATATGGTACATAATAAACTTGTCGAACATTATGTGCAATGATAAAAGGATCAAAAGGCACATATCTTCTTTCCATTCGAATATCCACAATACCATATTTGGAGTCCAGTCGTGTACCTCTTGTTGATGGATCAAACCAATTACAGTAAAATAATACAACTTTGTTATCTGAGGTCGAAGAATTGTACTCTACCTCATATATGTGTTGAATCACACCGTAGAAATCATCCTCACCTCCTTCTGTAAGACCCTTTACATGCACCCCACTATTTATTGTTTTCTTTCCCTCGCTCCATGCATGAGTGTGGAATTTGTACCCATTCATAAAGAAGGTGTGCCACTCTTTTACACACCTTAAAGGACCAAGTGATAAATCTCTTAAGTGTTGGTTCTTCACATTTAAAGGGTTTTTATGAACCTATAAATATATCAATGTCATTAATTTTTTATGAAATGGTTAAAGAAGTAAAAAAAAAGTAAATTATAGAATTTGTTGATACATACTTGTGTCCTAAACCACAAAGGAAAATCTATATGTATACGAGCCGAGGCATGTGATTCAGAAATTTCATTACAATGTAAGAAAGAGCTGTGAATATATAAGTGTCAATGCATTTGGTTAGCGATAACTTAATGAATCAATAACAGTGTTTTAAAAGAATATCTTGCATGAGGCTTACTCGAGGTATGGTCTAACTTCATTACAGTTGATCAAAAATATGAACATGAGCTGAGCTCAATTCTTCATCAGTTAACCAACGAGTGATCTTCCTCCCAGAATGACGTCTAGGTTGGTCAAATACAGATAAGATTGATGGAAGCCTTTCACTTTCAATGTCCACTTCATTTCTACAATGTTGTGGTCTTAACATGAAGTTGTTGAAATAATGTGAACAAAAGTGAGTTGTCTCACGATGCAAATAAGATGCACAAATAGATCCTTCTACCCTAGCCTTATTCTTCACTGATCGTTTAGCATATCCCGTGAATCTATAATCAAAGAAATATGTTATGATTGATAGTTATATTTCACATTAAATAAAGACTAATTACTCTTATTATTACCTTTCAAATGGGTACATCCACCTATAATGGACAGGTCCACCAAGTTTGGCTTCATATGCTAGATGGATAGGGAGATGTTCCATACAATCAAAAAATGTCGGGGGAAATATCCTTTCCAACTTACAAAGAATTATTGGAATGTTTTGTTCCATCCTAGTAAGATCATCCTGATTTAGTGTTGTAGAACACAAATCTTTGAAAAAATGACTTACCTCAATAATGGGATTTAGAACATGAGTTGGTACGAACTAAATGCTATGGGAAGTAGGCATTCCATGAATACATGACAATCATGGCTTTTCATCCCAAGCACCTTTCCCTTATTCACATCAACACATCTAGCCAAATTTGAAGAATATCCATCAGGCATCCTAAGATCTTTTAACCATTGACACACATGTTTAATTTCCTCTGTTGCAAGTGTGTAATTTGCTTTTGGCTTCAACATCTTTCCATTAGGATGTGACTTCAGTTCCAAGTCTCTTCGCCTACAATACAAACTTAAGTCCATCCGTGCTTTGTCATTGTCCTTTGTCTTCCCAGTCACATTCATGACAGTGTTAAAAATGTTATCGAAGAAGTTTTTTTCAATATGCATAACATCAAGATTATGTCTTAATATATTGTCTTTCCAGTATGGAAGATCCCAAAAGATGCTTCTTTTTGTCCAGTTATGCTACTCCCCGTAACCATGTATTCTTTGCACACCACTTTCAGTTACTTTAGGATAAGCCTTTACTCTATTCCAAACTTGTAGGTGTGAACTTAGGTGGTGGAGGATCCATGTCAACTTCCCCCTTCTTGAACGCATTCTTGTTCCTCCTAAATGCATGATCATTCAGTAAAAATCTACGATGCGAGTCAAACCAAGAATTTTTCCCCTCATGATGTAATCTAAATGCCTTTGAATGCTCCATGCAATGTGGGCATGCTAATTTCCCATGAGTTCCCCAACCAGACAACATACCGTATGCAGGAAAATCATTAATCGTCCACATTAACATTGCCCTCATCATGAAGTTCTCTTTCCTTGAAATATCGTATGTTGGGATACCACTCCACAATTTCTTCAAGTCGTCTATCAAGGGCTCCAAAAATACATCAATACCAGCCTTTGGATTGAATGGGCCTGGTATGAGACAACTCAAAAACATATAAGGTTTAGACATGCACATTTCGGGAGGAAGATTATACGGGGTCACAATTATTGGCCAACATGAATAGGGTGCATTTGATGCCTGCACATATGGATTAAAACCATCAGAGCATAAACCTAATCGTACATTGCGTGCCTCCACAGAAAAATCGGGATATATTGTATCAAAGTGCTTCCAAGCCTCGCCATCACATGGATGACGCAAAACACCATTACTGCTTCTGTTATCATAGTGCCATGTCATTTGTCCCACAGTCTGTGTTGAATCATACATTCTTTGCAACCTTGGAATTATTGGCAAATAGAACATTGCCTTTACAGGAGCTGGTTTTTTGTTACTTGGTCCGCTGTTCTGGTGATGATACCTTGACTTGTGACAAAATTTGCATTGAAGCAACGCTCCATCATTTTTACCGTATTCGTTATCATAGAAGAGCATGCAACCATCCACACAACAATCAATCCTCTTAGCCTGTAATCCCAATTTCGACACTAGCCTTTTGCATCATAATAACTTTTAGGCAAACCTATTTTGGTAGGTGTTGCATCTAAAAGCATTTTTGAAATAAACTCTAAGCATTGGTCAGGAATATTCCAATTGGATTTGCAAGCTAATAGTCGGACACACATTGATAATTTGGAGTCAGATGACCTTTTATACAATGGCGCATTTGCATCCAACAAAAGGTCATAAAATCATTGAGTTTCTTCGTTCGGAGGCTCTTCCATGTTATCTACATTTGGTACTCCGAATGACTCTTGTTGCCTAAGAGCATCATACACCATGTCTTCCATCAACCTAACTTGGTCATCTTGTGACTGAAGGTGTGCACCTCCAATTATTCCCAAAGGCATGCAATTATCGTTATTATCCAAGTCACCTTCTACCATGTCTTCACTCCAAATCCAATTATTAGATTTGAAACCATGTTTGTAGAGATGAACCTTCACAAGTCTTTCCTCCAAAATTCTTGTACAATCACACTTAGTACATGGACATTGTATCCCCCCATCATTTAGATAACATTCTTGTTGGCAAGCTTTGGTTACAAACTCTTCAACTCCCAATATAAAAGACTCTGTCAAAGCACCTCTTCCTCTATAACACCTATCATACATCCATCACGATTTGATGGAAACTGATCCATGTTCTGTCATAAAGCAACTGACAAAAATACGTTAAGTGAAGGTGCCTAGTTCCAATTCAAATTCATCATATTTTTTATTTTTGATTATTTTTTGTTTTTTAATTTTTTTTTAAATTTTATTGAAATAATATAAATCACATTTAATTTTTTATGTTATTTATTTTTAAAATTGTTTATTTAGTTATTTTAATTGAATATAATTCATTATTATAATTTAAATAAATATTTAATTGAATATAATTTATTTAAGTAATTAATTATTTAACTTTTAAATAATCTAAATAAAATAAAATTATTTTATGATGTACCACACATTAAACACCACTTATATTTTCTTTTTCTATTTTCAATATATTTTTATTTTTTTTATTGTTTTTTGTTTTTCAATTTTAGTGTTTTTTAATTTTAGTCAAATAACATAAATCACATTTAATTTTTATGTTATTTATTTTAAAAATTGTTTATTTAGTTATTTTTAATTGAATATAATTTATTATTTTAATTTAAATAAATATTTAATTCATTTAAATAATTGAATATGTTATTGTCGGTTGACTTCAAAAACAAGCGGTGACTCCTCCTATTTGTGATGAATTATGTGTTTCCCTTTGAATGCGGCTCCGTTGAAACAAAAGGGATCCTACTTATTGATTGCACTCCGACAATGAAGTCAGTACATGGCTTATGTGTTATAAAGAATGTTTTACTTGTTCTAGACCCGAATATACTAAACACATCATTCACATTCTTTCGCTAACCAGGCCTTATACGCGTTAAGTATATAAATGAACCTCAACACACATACCTGAGACCCACTTCAATGACCATCAACTTGACAAAACTACCAACCTTACCTGCTTGACACAGGCGCCGATGTCCGATCATCGAGCACTGAGCCCAGTGCTCTGGTCCAATACAAAATATAATTTATTATTAGCACCACTTACATTTTTTTTCTATTTTTTTTAATTTTAGTGAAATAACATAATCACATTGAATTTTTTTATGTTATTAATTTTTAACATTGTTTATTTGGTTATTTGTAATTGAATATAATTTATTAATATAATTTATTAATATAATTTAAATAAATATTCAATTACTTTAAGTAATTCAATATATTAACTTTAAATAGTCAAAATAAAATAAAAAAAAATTATTTTATTGAAGTGAAGGTGGGCTGAGTGGAGAACTGAAGTGAAGTGACTGGGATTCAAATTCAACATAAATCACATTTAATATTTTATGTTATTCATTTTTAAAATTCTTTATCTGATTATTTTTAATTGAATATAATTTATTATTATAATTTAAATAAATATTTAATTACTTTAAGTAATTAATTAATTAACTTTTAAATAATCAAAATAAAATATAAAATTAAATGAATTTATGATGTAACACACGTTAAGATCACTTATATTTTTAATTCTATTTTCAATATTTTTTATTTTTTATTGTTTTTTCTTTTTCAATTTTATTGTTTTTTAATTTTAGTAAAATAACATAAAATACGTTAGCTCCTTATTTCTATTTTTTTAATTAACTAAATTTGTAATAGCTTACATACATATTAAATCTGTACCGACCAGGTCATCGGGTGCGATGACGTGTCTTGCGCGTGCCCGGGTGGGGCGTGCTCAGTGGAACACGTAGGCTAGAAAAGATGAATGGTTCATAAGTGAGCATAGTCGCCGGTTACACTGAATTGGCGTTCTCCGATCTCTAGTGTGCGTGACCGGCGGTCTCCAGAGTTACGTCGCAATCACAGTATGAGAGTGCTAGGAGATCAGGTGGTGAGAGATCGCCGAGGAATGCTAGGAGATCGGGTGGTTTACACGTCGCCACGAGGAGCACATCGCCGGATCTCCCAGTAAACTCAGTTAAAACTGTTAGAGGCTCAGAAGGGTAATCTCAAGCGTGTAAGTTCAGTAAGATGACTGTTACGCCAGCATGGGGCGTGAAGGCTGAGTGGGTTGATGGGAACAAGTTGCTCATCAGCGACAGGATTCCCAGAGGGGACATTCGTTGGTGGCAAGGTTTCCTCAGCTAGAGCATGCATGGCGTAGCAGTAAGGAAGGTGGCACTTGCGACGAGCGATATCACAGAGATGATGCACTTTGTTGCATCCGATACCCGCCTTGTCAGGTGATGTTTCACAGCGCATCGTGCGCTAGCTTGCTCCTTGAGTGGAGGACTTAGCTGTGTGGCTGGTTACTACACAAGAATGACGTTCAAGTTGCCCCAATCCAGATGACAACACGTGTAGGGTTGGATGTTACCAGTTACTCCAACCTAGATGATGACAAGTGTAGGGTTGGGAGCAATGGAGAAATGACGCTCAAGTTGAGCAGTACATAGTGAACAAGGCGCCACCTTTGGTGTCTTACGACTTGTTTGATATAAGGCAGTACCAAGGGGAATCCTTGAAGGATTTCCTGAACAGATTCGGAGCTCGGATAGTCCGTTTGCCAGGAAAGGACGAAGAGATGTTCGTGCACGCCTTCAAAAAGGGCGTGTTGCCTGGGCCTTTTAGTGAGTTGCTCATCAGGAGCCACCCCGCCACGTTCGCCGAAATCCGGCGACGTGCTGTGGCTCACATCGCCGCCGAAAGCGAGGTCACCGAGAAGAGAGGAAATGTGGCCCCAACTAAGCCGCGCACCCAAGCAAGGGTACTGATGGCATTTTCATGTGTTCTTCTTGAATCAAAGTAGAAAATAAGGTGCGGAAGCAATGGGTGAGATGATCAAGACCCTCCTAGGAGTTGTGTTGGCCTTGTAGGTGCATGATGAGTATGGTGTTTGAGTGGTTCGGCCAGCTCAAGGGAGAAGGTGAAAGGATTGAAGTTTAGAGCCTAGATTTCTAGGAGAAGTAAAGCTTGTGCACAAAAATGGCAGCATAACCTTACTCAATTAAACTTGAAAATACAAGGTGTAGGCTCCTCCTTTTATAGGCTAAGGAGGACCATAATGCAACCCTAATGCTAACCAAATGAAATGTAAATGTGAAGCATATGGGTGCACATGGCACATGGGTGCACAAATGAGCACATGGGGAGGGGTGTGTCTAGTTTTTATGCTCACCCCCCCTCCATGGTCTTTCTAGAATGTTCACACAAATATGCTTTCTACACTACTCTAATTACTAAGCACCCCTAATGGGCCTTTATGTAACAATTACAAAGGTCTTCTCTTCCCAAAACCGTAGCTTTGACCCATGTGTATGTGAAGCTAGACGGTCTAGAAGGAATCCTCATCATGGCCTAGACGCTCCTTATGTAGCCGCTCCTCATCATGGCCTAGACCGTCTAGTCTTGGAGGCTTGGCTTTCATCGTGTGGTGAGCTTGGGCCCTCCTCCATCATCCCCTCCCTCTTGAAAAGGATTTGTCCTCAAATCCAAAGCTTTTTCTTCAATTAGGGGGATGGTTGTGGCTGGATGGTGTCCATCATCTCCTCCTTCGGGAAAAGATCTACCCTCAGATCTACAGACTTGATCTCGGATAGCAACCTTTTGCTTCGCCAAAGCTTGTCCTCCTGGATCAAACGTCCACCTATAGAAATAATCAAATAAGGCATAGGTGTTAGTTTGCAAATTAATTTTACTAGGTTGCCATTTTTGCTTTTCTTTTGGTTTTGGCAACCTTGGACAAAGTTTCTCTTTTAATGGTTGTGTGTGGTCTCTAATCATCTTATGTATTTTAAAAGGTTCATTTGTGGTTACTTTCTCTTTAGGCATAAATCCTATAGAAGATGGTAACAACTTAAAAGGAGAAAGATGATTGAACCCACACATAACTTTAAAAGTAGAAATATAAGTAGTTTTGTGAACTACTTTATGGTATGTTTGCTCACCTCTAGAGTTGTGTGTGCACTTCATGATTATTCTAGGCATAGTAGAAAGAGCTAGATTTTCAAATATATTTTGACCATGCGTTTGAGGATGATAAGAATTTAAAGTGTGCAATTTAGTTGCAAGTTTTCCAAAGGAAATCCTCAAATCATGGTTTGCGAAATTTGGAACTCTATTCAACACTATGCTTGAAGATAAACCATGAAGATGTATCACTTCTCTAGAGAAGAGTTTATCCATAACCATGAAGATTGAATCACAACCTTTTGTTGTCCTAGGGAGTTTTAATAGGAAATTTATATCTTCCCAAGGATCATTTGCAAAAGGTGAAGGAGTATAGAGTTTATGAGACATTGCCTTGGGCGTATTTTGAAAACAAGAATTGTACCTAAGGTAATGTCTTTGAACTTCTTTTCTCATGGGGGACAAAAGTTTTCCTTTTAAAAGCTCTAGAGTTTTATCAACTCTAATTTGTCCCATGAGTTCTCCTTCATGAAGACTTTTTCTCTTATGTGTAAGGATAGTCTCGTTGTGACAACCATTGTTTATAAGGATTTGTACACTTTGCAATGGTTGTCTCAATAAGACATGACAAGTTTCTTTAGGCACTACTTCACATAAAAAATTGTTTTTGTAGATGCTTATAAAAAACTTGACATTCACTTGGTGATATCCTAGCACATATGAGAAATAATCTATTTCATTTTTATCTATGCAAGCTTCTTTTAAAGACTCTTCTTTTTCACTTAGGCTTGCAAGTGTTCCTTTACAAAAGGTAAGGCTTTGAGGTTGTTCAACAAGACACATATTTTCAAAGGTATTTTTAAATCTTTGGTCTTGTTGAATGACCTTGTGGGAAGGAACACTCTTCTCCCACGCCTTTTGTTCTTCAAGGGTCTTCTCATGCTTTTCTTTTTCTTCTTTTTCTTTAGCTTCCCTTTCGACTTCCCCTCTCTTCTTTTGTGTTTTTCTTTCCTTTCTTTCTTTATGGGAAGCAAACAATTTTTCTACCCTCATTTCCCAATCTACGCATGCTTCTATATTTTCTTTTCCATGGAAATGGGGTTGGTCTACCCTAACCCCTCTTGGGTTTTCTTGTTCTTTTCTATCTCTTCTATGTCTTCTAGGGGGTGCTTGATAATAATCATTTACTCTAATGCTCCCCTCCCCAAAAGAATCATGATCTTTAGAGATATATGCATGAGAAGGTAATTTTTTTAGAATGTGAGACTTCTCATCCTTTGCTTTAGTCAAAACATTAAGTTTAGTCTCAGTCTCCAATTGTCTATAAGCAATTGATTGCACAGTTTGTGAAATTTCTTTCAAAAGAGTTTTTAAAGATTTTAATTCACTTCCAATAGACTTTGTAGAATGAGAAGAAGAAGACATGGCTAAAGCTTTGTGTATACAAGTATTTTACCTTGAGAAAACTTAGGAAAGTCAAAGAAGGTAGTTTTCCAGGTAAGGGAGGTGAGTCACAAAGGACTACTTAAATACCAAGCCTTTGCCTTAGCCAAAAACTATCCCTCAATGTCTTCACACAAAACTTTCTCTTAGTAAACCACTTAGAACACAATTAAGTTGAGAAATCAAATTTTCAATGAAAGAAAACAATGCAAGCTAACTATGCAATCAAAGCTAGTCGGTTTAGCACACAAATTAAACAAAAATAAACATGCAAAACGTAGTTATGAAAGCAAAAGAAAAGCAATTACAAACAAGTAACAATTACTAATCAAGAATGCTATACTATTCGGCCCTAGGTGAGGCTTCTTGGACACTTTGAGCCCTTGAAGACACACTCACCGTCTAAAGCGTAGTTAACAAGATAATTAACAATAAATCAAGTTGCAAAGGAAATAAGAGAACTCCCTTTGTTGATCCTCTTTTGATTAGTGCACTTCCTTGTTGTCTTTGATTGTTGCTCTTCCAAGTGTTTGTAGTGTTTATTTCAAGAATGTTTGTTTCGGCTTTGGCTTTGTCTCCTCCTTAGAATGTTGGCTTTAATTCTCCAATTTCCAGCACCTATTCACAAGGCTAAACCTTAAACCAAGTCAAATTCCATGCACATAAGCACCAAGGGAGAAATTAAATTCCAGCACCCAAAAAGAGAGGTCAAGGAACAAAAGCAAGAAACAAATTTAATTGAAAGAAAACAGTACCACCAAAAGGATTTATAATATGACAACTTAGAAAGAGATTCAAGAAATTAAAGGTACTCAATAAAAGGTTGGCACACAAAAGAATTCCTAAAGAAAAGCACTAGATTAGATGACCAAATAAAAAAAAACAGCACCACTGGAAAATGTTGTGGGCCAGAAAACGTGTTTGTTCCCCGATTTATGCTGATCTGTATTTTTGGAATTTGGCTCTGAAATTTGTTATGCAAGATATTCAGGATCTTATCTAAAATCTGGCTTTGGATTCACTCAAAACGGATGCACCATTTTTTTTTAATAAATTTTGCAAAATTGGTGTTCGGTTATGCCAGCTGGAGCGCTTCAGATTTGCACTCTGATTTTGTAAGATTTATCATTTTTTTTCTGTTGCTTCTTTTGACCTCATTCTTTTTTTGTCTTTTCTATAACACTTTAAACTTGCATTTTCCAGAAAATCAGAATTTTCCTATGGGTGGAAATATTTTTCTGGGTTAAAACAGCCAAAACAGAGAAGGTGTAAACAGGGGAATCCTGGAAAACTGGAAAAAAAACAGCAAGATAACCAAAATTTAGACACAATGAAAATTTGTGAAATAGAATTGTGTATGATCTAAACACAATATGAACTCAAACTAAAAATTCAAAGGCACCAAAGGAGCAAAGAACAGCAGATTCAAGCAAATAAAGAGACCCAAAATCAAGAAACAATTAAGCCAAATAAAAGGACTACTATGAATTGTTGACAATATGGATGAACATGACTTGACAAAACATGTATAGATTCAGAAAATTAAAGACTCAAAGCATAAAATGAAGCAAAATTAAGAAAGCAATAAGGACTCAAATTCCTAAAAGAAAACAGCCACTCAATGGTGTAAGGAATCCTATCACAAGCTGCACAGAATTTGTTCAAGATCAATTGGACAATTGTGCTTCGGTTGGATCTTCCATAAGCACACCAAGAACAATTTAAAAAGTAAAAAACAGCAAGACAAGTATGGAATTTAAATGACAATATGAAATAAAGAAGAACTGAAAATTTAAAAGACCAAGCTACTCATCTTGAAGAACCAAAAGCTCATGATACCAAATGATGGCATTTTCATGTGTTCTTCTTGAATCAAAGTAGAAAATAAGGTGCGGAAGCAATGGGTGAGATGATCAAGACCCTCCTAGGAGTTGTGTTGGCCTTGTAGGTGCATGATGAGTATGGTGTTTGAGTGGTTCGGCCAGCTCAAGGGAGAAGGTGAAAGGATTGAAGTTTAGAGCCTAGATTTCTAGGAGAAGTAAAGCTTGTGCACAAAAATGGCAGCATAACCTTACTCAATTAAACTTGAAAATACAAGGTGTAGGCTCCTCCTTTTATAGGCTAAGGAGGACCATAATGCAACCCTAATGCTAACCAAATGAAATGTAAATGTGAAGCATATGGGTGCACATGGCACATGGGTGCACAAATGAGCACATGGGGAGGGGTGTGTCTAGTTTTTATGCTCACCCCCCCTCCATGGTCTTTCTAGAATGTTCACACAAATATGCTTTCTACACTACTCTAATTACTAAGCACCCCTAATGGGCCTTTATGTAACAATTACAAAGGTCTTCTCTTCCCAAAACCGTAGCTTTGACCCATGTGTATGTGAAGCTAGACGGTCTAGAAGGAATCCTCATCATGGCCTAGACGCTCCTTATGTAGCCGCTCCTCATCATGGCCTAGATCGTCTAGTCTTGGAGGCTTGGCTTTCATCGTGTGGTGAGCTTGGGCCCTCCTCCATCAGGTACAACCTCAGAGGGTAATGGAGGCGGCGGCGGGAAAGAGGGATCAAAGGACGCGTCATCCTTACGACCCTAAGAAAAATAAGAGCAAGGGACCAGGGCGCCCCAGGGAGAGTAATCGCCCCCCGAGGTATGAGTTTGTGATGGGTTTGGCAGATTTGATCGCCATCCCAAACATAGCTGCCAGGCTCAAAGTGCCTGAGAAAACGGCGGAGAAGATTTTGGGGCCAAAGCCAGACGCATGGTGCGAGTTCCACAAGAGTTTTGGCCACTCTATCAACTCGTGTTTGGCTCTGGGACACCAGCTCGCCGAGCTGGTCAAATGTGGTTTCCTGAAGGATTACTTGCTAGAGAAGCAAGCGGACCAAGCATCAGGGTCTCAACCGGCGAGCAGCAGAGGGCAACAGCACGAGGTGCCTATTTACGGCGAGATCCACACCATAGCTGGCGGATTCTCCGGCGGGGGGTGCACAACGTCGCAACGAAAGAGGTACGCGAGGTCGATAATGTCAGTGGAAGTCTTTGAGGATCACTCGCCCGACGTGGACATCACGTTCACCAAGGGGGACCTCAGGGACGTGGTGCCTCACGACAACGACCCTATTGTGATCTCGCTTGTCACGGTGGGAAGGACCGTCCACCGGGTGCTGGTCGACCAAGGAAGCTCAGCAGATGTGATGTTTTGGCCAACCTTTGAGAAGTTACAACTGTCCCCTGATCAGCTAAGACCATATGGGGGCTGCTTGTACGGTTTTGCCGGCGACCAAGTGGAGATGAGGGGGTATATCGAGCTGAGGACGACCTTCACTGACGGCTTGGCCTCACGAACGGAGAAGATCAGGTATCTTGTTGTAAACGCCCCGTCAGCGTACAACATACTGCTGGGGAGGCCAACGCTCAACAGAACAGGAGTTGTGCCTTCGACAAGGCACATGAAGGTCAAGCTGTCGTCTATGGAGGGTATGATCATCACTATTTGCTCTGACCAGAAGGAGGCGAAGAAGTGTTACGAAAACAGCCTCAAGAACAAGAGGTCTGTGTGCCACGTAACCACAACGCCTCCCCCTGGCGTGGAGCTGGAGCGCAAACCCCGGCGAGTTTCGGATGCGGCGTTAGAGATGGTCGTCGAGGGCGATGTGCCAATGGGGAATGTAGAGGCGAGGTCGGAGAGAAACTGCTCGGAGACCGCCAGAGAAACCGGTATCGCGAGGGCGCTGATCGCCAGCGAGAGGAAACCTCAGCCAGTAGAGGAATGGCTCGAGAAGGAGATCAGCGGTAAGGTGTTTAAGTTGGGAAGAACCCTGGATAGCAAGACACAAGACCAGATCGCCGAGGTAATAAGTAGACACTTGGATGCGTTTGCGTGGGCTGCTTCAGATATGCCGGGGATCGACCCCGATTTCTTGTGCCATTGTTTGGCAATGGACCCCCAAGTCAGGCCCATCCGCCAAAGAAGAAGAAAATTCAATGAGGAGAAGAGACAGGCGATCAAAGAAGAGACGCGGAAACTACTTGCAGCGGGCCACATCAGGGAAATCCAATATCCAGAATGGCTCGCTAACGTTGTCCTGATCAAGAAGAGCAGCGGAAAATGGCGGATGTGCATTGACTTTACAGACTTGAACAAGGCCTGCCCGAAGGACTCTTACCCTTTGCCAAGCATTGACGCCCTAGTAGACAGTGCATCAGGGTGCAAGCTGCTCAGTTTTCTGGATGCCTTCTCGGGGTACAACCAAATCAAAATGCACCCCATGGACGAAGAGAAGACCGCCTTCATGACGGAAAGGTCATGTTATTGCTACAAGGTAATGCCCTTCGGGTTGAAGAATGCAGGGGCCACATACCAAAGGCTGATGGACAAGGTGCTCGTGCCCATGCTCGGAAGGAATGTGCAGGCATACGTCGACGACATGGTCGTGACGTCCCTGGAGAAAGACAAGCACGTCACAGACTTGGAAGAGTTGTTCATCACAATAGCCAGGTATAAGCTAAAACTGAATCCTGAAAAGTGCGTTTTTGGTGTAGAAGCAGGGAAATTTCTGGGGTTTCTTCTGTCAGAGAGGGGAATTGAGGCTAACCCCGAGAAGTGCGCCGCCATTTTGGCAATGAGGAGCCCCGCCAATGTGAAGGAGGTGCAACAACTCACGGGGCGGATGGCCGCCCTGTCTCGATTCGTATCGGCAAGCGGAGAGAAGGGCCACCCATACTTCCAATGTTTGAAGAGGAACAACAGATTTGTTTGGACAAAGGAGTGTGAGGAGGCCTTCGTAAAGCTCAAGGAATATTTGGCGAGCCCTCCAGTTCTGTGCAAGCCCCAAGACATAACACCCCTCAGGCTGTACTTTGCCATAACTGAGAGGGCAATCAGCGCAGTGCTAGTGCAGGATCAGGACCAGACCCAAAGACCTATATATTTCGTTAGCAAGGTGCTGCAAGGCCCGGAGGTAAGGTACCAGGCCCTAGAAAAGGCAGCATTAGCGGTTGTATTCTCGGCGAGGAGATTGCGCCATTACTTCCAGAGCTTCACGGTACTGGTGATGATTGATCTGCCAATCCAGAAGGTTTTGAAGAAACCCGATGTGGCTGGAAGGATGGTGAAGTGGGCGGTCGAGCTTTCGGAGTTCGACATCAAGTATGAACCCCGGGGATCGATTAAAGGGCAAGTCTTCGACGATTTCGTGGTCGAGTTGTCCTCCGAGGTGGCACAGAACGCCGAGGGTGACTTTCGCTGGGTACTCTCTGTTGATGGGTCGTCCAACCAGCTGGGCAGCGGGGCTGGGGTCATTTTGGAAGGGCCCAACGGAGTGTTGATAGAGCAGTCATTGAGGTTCGCTTTCAAAGCAAGCAACAACCAAGCAGAGTATGAGGCTTTGATCGCTGGAATCCTGCTGGCTAAGGAAATGGGGGCGAGAGTGTTGATGGCCAAGAGCGACTCGCTGTTGGTCACAGGACAAGTAACTGGCGAGTTCCAAGCCAAGGACCCGCAGATGGCAGCCTACTTGGAGTACGTGCAAGAGCTAAGAAGATCTTTCGCTTCATTTGAAGTGGTGCACGTGCCAAGAGAACAGAATGCTCGAGCTGACTTGCTAGCCAAGCTCGCCAGTTCGGGCAAGGGGGGTAGGCAGAGGACTGTCATTCAAGAAACTTTGAAAGCGCCTCGAGCATTCGTGGCAGACCACCAAGTTCTCCATGTTTGTAGATCAATGGGAAGACCGGCGAGAAGTCATAGATCCCTAACGCAGGAAACTCTGAGGGCGCCGAGGGTCAGAGCGCACCCAGCGGAAGGGGCAAGATCGATGCAGATTTGCGCTGTCCACGAGCCAGACACGTGGATAACGCCTTACCAACGTTATTTAGCGGATGGTGTGCTTCCAGTTGACTCAACTGAGGCTAGAAAAATAAAGAAGAGCTCCAGCAAGTTTACCCTTATTGACGGCGAGCTGTACAGGTTTGGATTCACACACCCCCTTCTTGTATGTATACATGGAGAGAAGTGCACGAGGATTATGGCTGAGCTCCATGAGGGAATTTGCGGGAGCCACATTGGAGGTCGATCGCTGGCGACAAGGACTATCCGTGCAGGCTATTACTGGCCCACGATGAGAGAAGATTGCAAGAGATACGCCCAGCGTTGCAAGCAATGCCAGCAGCACGCCGATTGGCACAAGGCACCCCAAAAGAGCTGAAGTCGATTTACAGCCCCTGGCCGTTCCATACTTGGGGAATTGACATTCTGGGACCCTTCCCATTGGCGATCAGGCAGATGAAGTACTTGGTAGTGGCGATTGAATACTTCACCAAGTGGATCGAAGCGGAGCCAGTGGCCCAGATCACCGCACACAAGATCGAGAGCTTTGTATGGAAGAACATAGTGTGCCGGTTTGGTGTGCCTAAACGCCTGGTGTCAGACAATGGGACTCAGTTTGCAAGTCACCTCTTGAAAAAGCTGTGCGAAGAGGTGGGGATACAACAGGTGTTTGCATCCGTCGAGCACCCACAGACGAATGGCCAAGTGGAGTCTGCCAATCGGGTGTTGCTGAGAGGTTTAAAGAGAAGATTAGAGAAGGCTAAGGGATCGTGGGCTGAAGAGGTACCAAGCATAGTTTGGGCATACCATACCACTGAGCAGTCAGGAACCCACGAGACCCCCTTTAGTTTGGTTTATGGATGTGATGTGATGATTCCAATCGAAATCCAGGAAAGCTCGCCGAGATTCCAAAACTTCGTGGCGGAAGACTCGAACGAAGAAAGAAGAATGAATCTGGATTTGCTGGATGAGGTCAGGGAGGAGGCGAGAGTGAAAGCCGAAGCAGTAAAGAGAAGAGTTGAGCGAAGGTACAACTCTAAGGTAATGTCAAGGCAGTTTAGAAGCGGCGATCTGGTGATGAGGAAGGCCCATCAGTATGAGATGCAGAACAAGTTATCGCCTAAGTGGACGGGACCGTTCAGAATAATCGAGGCGCTCGGGAATGGCGCCTACCGCTTGGAGACGTTAGAAGGAGGGGCGATTCCTCGCACTTGGAACGCCACACATCTCAAGTCGTATTACAGTTAAAGCCTTGTAAGTAAAGACGAATATGAAGAGATTTGAATAGTTTCTGTTAAAACAATTTCAAGGGGGCACTCTTTTTTCCCAAAGGAGGGTTTTTAATGAGGCCACCCAATAAAGAAGAGTTTTTCAAAGTTTAAAGCTTCTGTGTTTGCATGCTTATGGCTTCGAGAGTTTTAGAAAAAAGGCCTTATTATTCGTATGTGATCTAGGGCAACAGTAAAGTCGTATTGCATGCTCTCAGTTAAAAGTTTTAAAGTCCCCATCGTTTTTCGGCGATCGGCGGCATCAGTTAAAAGTTTTAAAGTCCCCATCGTTTTTCGGTGATCGGCGGCATCAGTTAAAAGTTTTAAAGTCCCCGTCGTTTTTCGGCGATCGGCGGCATCAGTTAAAAGTTTTAAAGACCTCGTCGTCTTTCGGCGATCGGAGGCACCAACAATGATTAATGACCTCAGCGCCCTCGTGCGTCTTGAGGCGAGAAAGAGATAAAAGACCTCTCTGCACCAGCAGATAGAGGCAAGATTAAAAGTCCTCAGTGCATCCAGGGGGGAGGAGATGTACACCCTGGGCAAGTTGAGCCAGCTGGTGGGGATTGGCCCTGGGCGGCGGCGATCTCCGCAACAGAGTTCGGGATCGTTTGGAAGCCCGCCGCGAGTTCGTGGGCTCGGGCGATCGCCCTTAGTTCAGCCAGTCTTCCTTTGCCCAACATTGTGTCTGCACAAGGTAAAAGTCAATGAGTATGCCCCAAGGCAAAAACAGAGCGTGCAGGCATATACATACGGAGATAACATAAGTAAACAGCACAAAGACAGAGTGGTAAGAGCCCTAGGTCAGCTTAAACACGAAGTGAGAATCTTGGTGTTGGGAAAGGGGCTAACCTATGTACATTTCGAGTTGGTCCTCAAGGAATTCGAAGGAGATTATCTTAGCAGTGGGGAGGGTGATGTTGGCAGAGGCCACATTCTTCCAGAAGAGACAAAGATCTTTGTCCAGTTCCCCCATGTTGTCGAGACTCCTTGGTCTCCTGAAGTTGTCTTTGGAGTCTTTGTGCCCCTTGTTTACCCAGTACAAGGGGAAGCCATCAAGTAGTGAAGGGTCTTGGTTGTTCTGGCACACCTTGACGAACTTCCCTTTCCAGTCTTTGTAGGATTGCTGGAAGATGGAGAGGATTGACCTCCCAGCAATCCCGTTCAGGCTGACCTAGGGGCGATCTCCAGGATTCTTTGCCTCGAACAAAAAGAGGAAGACATCCACCGAAGCTGGTAGCCCCAAGTGCGCGCAAATAATCTGGAATGCCCTCACGAATGCCCAGCTGTTGGGATGGAGCTGGGCAGGGGCGATGTCAAGTTCGGTCAACAACTCCCTCTCGAAGCGAGTGAAAGGAAACCTAAGTTTCACTTTCTTGAATAGTGTGGCGTAGATGAAGCAGAACAACTCATCGTTGCCCCCCTTATCGTCCACGCAAATCGGCTCTCCAGGAGGGCAAGGCAGCACTGTCATTTTGCTGTCGTGCTCCTTGTGAAATGAGAGATCAGATTGATCCCCTTTCCTCAGTCGATGTACCCCCACCTCAGTATTTATCGATGAAGTTTCCCTCAGTAGAATTGGGGAGGCCCAAGGGTAGAGCTTTTTGTAGTCTGGTGAAGGAAGGGAGGCTCCCCCGGCCTGCGGAGGGGTTGCTTGGTTAAGATTGGCATGGGATGAGGCAGGCCTCTCAGCCTGTGAGGAAGGAGCACTAGAGGCTCGTGGGGGGTTGCGTGCTGGTGGAGGGTTTGTCCCAGTGGTAACCCTACGAGTATTGGGAGGAGGGTTTCGCGATTAGGAAGGAGGGTTAGCGGTGGACTTTGTCTGAGCCATCGCAGGAACTGCAAAGGAAAGAAAAGGGAGGAATGAGGATAGCAAAAGAATGACTCGATCGAAGACGAAGAAGACAGAACGAACGAATGAGAGTTCGCTGGGAAAGACGCTATCAAGAACGAAGCTCTAAGTTACGAGAAAAAAGAGAAACAACCCACAACGTATGCTCCAGGCAGTTAATGGATGATGCAAACCGATTAAAATGCAACAAATATCAGTAGAAGGCGTAAAAGAGTTACGTTTTGACGATCGGATGAGTGTTGAAGGAAGTTGAAGATTGAGGGAGACGTAGGTTTTGTAGTTCACAGAGAGAGTGTTCAGAATGCTTGAAGACGAAGAACGATAATGAAACAGTGAATAGCGCGAAGGGTTTAAGGGTTTCGAACGTTGTGGGAAGCGCAAACGGCAGTGAACAATGGCCGTCGATGGGTCCACGTGTCGACTGATCGGAGGAGTTGGTGAAATGTCGAGTCAGTGAACAGTCTTAGCGCCAACGCGCAAAGCCACGTAAGCCGCCAGTTTTAAACCTCTTTAGTCTCCTCGCTGAACAAGTCACAGCTCGAGACTGGGGGGCTTGTGTACCGACCAGGTCATCGGGTGCGATGACGTGTCTTGCGCGTGCCCGGGTGGGGCGTGCTCAGTGGAACACGTAGGCTAGAAAAGATGAATGGTTCATAAGTGAGCATAGTCGCCGGTTACACTGAATTGGCGTTCTCCGATCTCTAGTGTGCGTGACCGGCGGTCACCAGAGTTACGTCGCAATCACAGTATGAGAGTGCTAGGAGATCAGGTGGTGAGAGATCGCCGAGGAATGCTAGGAGCTCGGGTGGTTTACACGTCGCCACGAGGAGCACATCGCCGGATCTCCCAGTAAACTCAGTTAAAACTGTTAGAGGCTCAGAAAGGTAATCTCAAGCGTGTAAGTTCAGTAAGATGACTGTTGCGCCAGCATGGGGTGTGAAGGCTGAGTGGGTTGAAGGGAACAAGTTGCTCATCAGCGACAGGATTCCCAGAGGGGACATTCGTTGGTGGCAAGGTTTCCTCAGCTAGAGCATGCATGGCGTAGCAGTAAGGAAGGTGGCACTTGCGACGAGCGATATCACAGAGATGATGCACTTTGTTGCATCCGATACCCGCCTTGTCAGGTGATGTTTCACAGCGCATCGTGCGCTAGCTTGCTCCTTGAGTGGAGGACTTAGCTGTGTGGCTGGTTACTACACAAGAATGACGTTCAAGTTGCCCCAATCCAGATGACGACACGTGTAGGGTTGGATGTTACCAGTTACTCCAACCTAGATGATGACACGTGTAGGGTTGGGAGCAATGGAGAAATGACACTCAAGTTGCCTTGGCTCAGATGACGACACGTGTAGGGCTGGGCGCTACCTGCTATCCGAGTCTAGATGGTGACACGTGCAGGGCTGGATGCGAGCCACGCGTCCAAAAGCATAACGGCCTAGAGAGAGAAGAAACCTAGCTATAAAGGTAACATTAACAGAATTTGCAGAGGTACGTTTTTCATTACGGCTGATACTGCTAGGGTTGTGTGCCTACAGTACGGTCCTACAGAGCATATTCTCTCTTAGTTCTTTGGGTGTTCTTGTCACTGATTTGAGCGTCAGAGCGCCACCGGCCGCAGAGGCGCCACTGTGTGTTTTTCAGGTTCTCAGAGAGGCTATCTGTGGAGTGGACTTAGAGGACACGTGGTGTCAAGCTAGTGAGGAAGATCGTGACGAGGCAACGCTCTTGCGCTAAGTCAACTGGCAGGATCAAAATCCGTATGTAAGAATTTTTATTTTTAATTAAATTTTAAATAACGTATATACGGATAATATTCGTATGTAATATTTAAAAAAAAAACTTATATATGAATTAAATTCGTATATAAATTAAAAAAAATTAAAATTAGAAAATTGTTACATATGTTTGTATGTAATTATTTAAAAAAATAATTTTTACATAAGGATCTGGATCCGTATATAAAAAGCTGTATGTAACTAGCCATTTAGATATTTTTCCATATAAATCATGAATACGATTGAATCTCTTAATAAAATCCATAATCATATATTAATCTTACCTCGAAATCTTAATTATGTGTGCAAACTGCAATTGTGGTTCAATCTTCCATGTTAGGGAATTTGTGTCACTCACTGATATCAAGATTAAGAAAATAAATAATATTTTGATCACCGTCCAAAACCTGGTCTAGGATACAAATAATGTAGTATGCATAGTTATTATATTGTTAAATTCTGTCCCCAAACAAATCTAAGAATATTACAATAATTTATTTCATTTCAACGTATAACAACATATTTGTATTAGCAAAAGTAAAAAAAACTAACAATTAAAAAATAAATAAATTAATCTAATAAAAATTAAAATTAATTTTATAATGACTAGATACAAAATATTTATAATAGCTAAAATTTTATAACTAACACTAAGAAAACATTATTAAATAAAAAATAATCTTAAAAACAAAAAATAATTAATAATTTTATTAACTAAATTAAATATTATTTTAGAAATTAAAAAATTATTAATATCTAAAATAATATTTATTATTAATAAATAGTTTCTAATTAATATTTAATTAATTATCAATATTTTAGCTTCTAATTATTTTAATTTTAAAATAGTAGCTAAAATATTAATAGTTAATATTATTTAATAAAAACTATTTTAGATATTAATAATTTTTTAAATATTAATAATTTTTTTAGTTTTTAAAATAATATTTAATTTAATCAATATAGTGACTAACTATTTTTTATCTTTAAAATTGAATTTTATTTAATGATTTTCTTTAATATAATATTATATACTAATTTATAAAATATTTTATAATTTATAAAATACTATTTAAATTAATGAATATAATAATAATTATTTTTTAATTCTAAAATTATTTATTTATTAATATTTTTCTTGTAATAATATATATAATTTTAAAATAGATAAAAACATATTTTTTTCTCCATTAGAATTACCATCGATATAAAACGGGAATTTATATCAGTTACAATTATCTTTTATATAAAGTCATTTTATATTTTTAGGAAAATAGTTCGCTTTTTTCATCTTGCAAATAGAAATTAATTTAAAGATAAAATATTCAAATATTCTTATTTGATAAATACACATCTTCAATACAAAAAATATACAAAAGATATTTTAAGCAGGAATGTAAAGTGAGACGGACCATCCGGGCCGATACGTGGTCCGAGAGAAAAACGCAGGATGGACTGTCTAAATTAACTAACCGGTTCGCTTAGATCTAACCCACATAACCAGCAACCAACGTAGATCAAGAGTGGGACGAGTTGGTCCGTGTAACTTATAGATATAGAAATATTTTTCTGCACCTCCATATTTTCTTCATGCAGTCTCATATTTCACATTTCGGAATTTTTTCCCACATCTTATTACGCTTGTGTCGTGAGAATAATATTGTGAGACCATTTACCTAATGCATCTAAATAAAAAAGAATTAAATTTATTCAAAATTTCTATTTAAAAATTCTTTTTATTACTTTTTAAAAAAAATATTTTCTTATGAGAGCTGGTTCCAAGGTCTGCGGGTCAATTCTTATGTGGGACGGACTAGTAAAATCAGCACGTATATTTTATGTGGGACGGGCCAGCCAACATTGTCATCCTTAATTTTAAGTATATATATGTTGATCAAGGATGATCTTGAAGCTTTGATGTCTCCAAATCCATGGTGTTTGATGGAGGGTTGGAGTTGTTGTTTGTGTGGGTGAGTTTTGGGTGGAATGATGTGTAATCCACTCTTTGTTTGAATCTAAAACAGTTTGGAATCAAAACCTTTTTTAAAAGGATTGTTTTATAAAGAAGTGAAAAACAACCAGTTGTTTTATCGTTTCAATCGGTTGTTTGACACTTAGAGGTTTTTGAAAAGGGTTTGAAGCTGTCTGACTTGGTTGACTTTGCTGTCAAACCAATTCAATCGGTTGTTTCGAGAATTCAACCGATTGTTTGTTGAAAATTCATAACAAAATTTATGTTATGTTTGCAAAATCAGCTTTAAATGTTTTCTAACTTAATAGGCTCCTGCTTTAAATGTTTTAACAAACTTTTGAAGTATTTAAAAGGGTTGTTATACCACTCTTAAATTTTGATAACAGTTTTGAGACATGTGTGAAAGTGTGAAAACATATTTGAGTTTTCAAGATTTGCATTCAAGCTTTTGGGTTTTCTCAAAGAAGTGGAATAGGATTGCTGTAATATTTTGATTTGATCTTCATCCGATGTAATCCTTTCCGTATCTCTTGTATTTCTGTATACTAGTGTGTAAGTGCAAAATCAGAGGGTGTTCTGATTTTTGTGGTGTTTGTGTGCCAAAGGAAGTGTGTGACTTGAGGTGTTCAACTTCACTTCTTTGGTGGTGTGTTTGTAATCTGGATTTTGATTGGATAGTAGATATCGAGTGGTGTGTGACAAGCAAACCAGGAATTTATGCAAAGTAAATATTCGTTTGTAAATTCAATTGATTTGTGAAGGTTTAAATGTTGTGTGCTTGAATGATATGTAATATATATGAGTGATATTGTATAATCAATTGAATTGTGCAATTTCTAAATGATATGAATTTGTGTGAATGATGAAAGCTTGTATGAAAATTGATGTAATACATTTGGGATAATGTATGAGATGTTATCTAATTGTACATTATGTATGAAAATCCTATGTTTTAATAAAGATCATCTAACTCTACTAATGATCTAAGTCACATAGAATAAGGTATCATGTGGTGAGAAGCTTAAGAGGCACACTATGACATGTAGAGACACGATATTGGATGTTTGGGACTTACCCTGATCCTATAGGAGTGGATTAGATATTAGTCTTTGATAGGGACATACTTAATGAGTCTCCTGGAAGACGATAGGTCCACATGCAATCATTATGATTGAATGAAATCAAAAGCACTCTGATTGAAAGGAAATCAAGGTATTGTGAGGTAAATGAATCTATGAGAAAATGGTATGAATGAAATGAAAATGATTTGATTAATAAATTGATTCATGTAATTTGGTTTGCTCTTTTGATTTAATTGTGTATGTTATAAAATTTTATTTTCACTAACTTACCCTTGTTTTTTCTTATTGTGTTGTGAAGTGCGATGATTGTATTACATAGACGTGGAAATGCTGATGCAAGTTCAAGAGTCGTGAGGCTTTAGAGTTTTCATTTGAGCTTTGGAATGCAATATTTGTATTTATATAAATCCTAATTATGTATTAAGAATCTTTTGAAAACTCTAAGCTTGTATAGAAACATGTAAAACTTTTATTGTAATAATTATTTATATTCCTAGGATGTTACACAATATAATGAAAAAAAAGGAAATAATCACAATAAATGAGATAATTTGAACACAAAAACATATAAAAATAATGTTCATAATAATAATTTCATAACATCAAAAAAAAGAATTGATGTGTGTGATACTTGATGATAACATCACTACCTTCCATAAAATCTAAATTATACCCATAAGGTTGGCAAAACTTCCAAAGCTTCTAGCATATCCGATCAATATTCCTACTTGATGATAACATCACTACCTTCCATGTTCCAAATCCCAAAGAAAAATAAAGAAAAGAAATTGAACCAATTATAAAGAAGTGAAAGTTTATCTGTGTGTATATTTCAATTGGTTTGTCGTGAACAACTCTTCACTCAACCAAACTGCTATAATATATTTATAAAGCTGTTTTTTATTTAATGGTTAAAAAAATGTGTCTTTAAAATTTTCAAGTTTGAATAAGTCTTTGCTATTTTATATTTATAAATTATTTCAATATATATTCTTCCAAAATATTTATAATTTAATAAAAAATATTCTACTATAAATTATTAAATTTAAACTATAACAAAAATAACTTTTGGTTTTATCTTTAGTTCAACTTTCATTTAGTTTTCCATCTGTTACAACGTAAAAAAAAACAAGCCACATACTCCCCCAACACACTGTCACTTCTTCTTCCTTATTTCTTTCTCTCTCCATCTCTCCCAACTTCTGTTCTCTTCCTTCTCTCTTAATTTCCTCTCCCTATTTTCATCTACTTTAGAATCTGATCACACCACGTTGTAACTAAGAAGTTAAGAAACATTTCTACCGATAAGATTTTCAAACAGAGTAAATTCATTTTTGCTCTAAAGATCCTTTATTCTTTGTTTTTCCTTAGGATTTAGTCATCAATCTTGGTGGGGTGAGTTGAGAAGAGTAATTCTCTCAACTTATTCTACTATATATTGAATTTATGTTCTGTTTGGATAACTTGCATTAGGCCCTTAAATCTTGAAGCTTATCCAGATTGAGAGGATAAAATTAGATGTTGCTTGGAAAACAAGCAATTAAGGTAATGCAATCTAACTTTAATTTTCAAAAGTACCCTAGGTTAGAAGATCTGAATGTGTAGGGGACGTGGTCCCAAGTTTCATTTTCTCTTGCAGGGATGTTTTGTTTGATTTGATGTTATGTGAACATGTATAAATATTAGATTTTGATATTTTGGAAGTTAAATATTATTTTTGATTATTGAAAAGGTTCTTAAATGTTATGAATTTTAAACGTTATGTGATTGAATGATATGTATTATATATGAATGATGAAAATTGTATGAAATTGATATCATTCATTTTGGATAATGTATGAGTTATTGTTTGATGGTACATTAAGTATGAAAAACCTATGTTTAACAGAGATGCTCACTAATGATCTAAGTCATATAGACTAAGATATCAGCCGGTGAGAAACTGATGAGGGAGTTCATACACACCGGGTCCCACTGTAAACACTCGGTATTGGATGTTTGAACTTATTCTGATCCTTGATGTATGGATTAGATGTTAGTCTCTAGTAAGGGAATGAGTCTTCCGGAAGACGATGAATTCATGTGTAATCAATGTGATTGAAATGAAATCAAAGTGTTATGGATTGAAAATAAATTCAATGATTGTAATAGAAAATAGATCTATATGTGGTCTATATGAATGATGTAATTTGATTTTCTCTTTTGATTTAATTGAGTATATTATAAAATTTTATTTTCACTAGCTTACCCTTGCTTTTCTTGTTGTGTTCTGAACTGCAATGATTGTACTATGTAAACGAACAGATGACCATACAAGTGTGATCATCATACGGGTGTAGAAGGTTATTGAGGGCTTTAGGATGTTGTTTGAACCTTATATTGTAAATATTTGTATTTTTATAAGTCATAATCTTGTAATAGGAATATTTTGAAAAACTCCAAGTTTGTATAGAAATTGGTAGAACTTTTATTGTAATAGTTAGATGTATTTCATGGGGTGTTACACCATCTTGATTTATCATAGCCTGAACTTATTAGAAAAATTATATTTATTAATAGGGAACACTAATCCGATAAAAAAGACCAGTGTTTCATATCAGTATATTATATTATAATATTACAAGAAAATTATTATATAAAAATTAATTTTAAAATAAAAACAATTAATTACTACATTGATTAAATTAGATATTATTTTAGAGATTAAAAAAAATTGATATCTAAAATAATTTTTATTATTAATAAATAATTTTTAAATTAGTAGCTAAAATCTTGGTAACTAATTAGATACTAATTTAGAAATTATTTATTAATAATAAAAAATATTTTATATATTAATAAATTTTTTAACTTAATTAAATTTTAAAAACTAGCCGTTGATTGTTTTAAGAATAATTGTGCATTGATATTTAAAAAAATGTCATGTGGACTAAAATTGAAACATGAAATTATGGCAAAAAGCCTCCTCTTTCATATTAATTATTTTTATATTAAAAATGTAAAATATGGATTCCGCAGTTTTATATAATTTTGAAGTAATAAAAAAAATTAAGCAACTTCAAACAACTTATAATTTTATCTTTTTTATTCAAATTTAATTATGATATATAATAATATTTATTAAGATAATCTTTTTTATTTGTAAGCAAGAGTTGTTTGTAAAATTAATTCAAAAAATTTTAAAGCAACTTTCATTATCATGTTAATCCCTTCTAATGATAAAGTTGCTTGAATCAACTCTAAATACTTTAGAAGTATCTCCCATTGAAATGCACTTAGTATATCGTATTTTTAAAAGATTTTGTATTTTTAATTAATTATTATTTTCAAGCGACTATTAATTTTTTTTGTCATTAATACCTAATTTTTTTATTTGTTTACATATATGCATGGATTATAATGTAGAAGTTCATTATATTTCTTGATTTCATTAAAAAAAAACTTAAAGAATATTTAAGAAAAAGGAAGTAATTCATTCAATAATTTATTGTTGATAAGCTTTCCATCTGTTAATTCATTTTTTTTTTTTAAATTCCAATGTGGAAAATTAAATAAAGACATGAAAATAATGTACAATATAAAAGGGCATTTACTCCATAATTTAATGATTTCATTTGCATTAATAACAACAATAACTCAAAATCATTTATCTATCAATTCACTTCATAATACAAATGGCGCATTACTCATAAATTAA
Organism: Phaseolus vulgaris; assembly: GCF_000499845.2. Lineage (NCBI taxonomy): Eukaryota > Viridiplantae > Streptophyta > Magnoliopsida > Fabales > Fabaceae > Phaseolus > Phaseolus vulgaris. Next base: position 34,809,029 of record NC_023750.2, on the reverse strand, counting down.
TGATGTTAATTGTCACAATGAATTTAAAATTTACACACTAATCTTTGCTTATTTGTAAAGAAAATCAGTTTTTAAGATACATAAACAATTTTTTAACTATTTTTACTTCATAAATTATATATATTTTTAAATATTTTAAATTTAATTACTATTTTGATCTTTTGTTGCATTACTCTTTTGTTGTAGGAGAAGAAAAATTTAAAAAGAATAATAAAAAGTTAGTGAAACTGAGATGAGACAAAATGCTTAGAAGTTAATTTGAGTTGCTTAACGAGACATCTTTTCTTACACTTACGTCTCAAAAAGTGTCTTGATTATTTGTTTCAAGCAATTCAACTTTAAGAATAAAGAACATTATTTTCTAGTTAAAAAGTACATGTTTATATATAATAATTAAATCTAAATTAGAAAATATAAAATTGTCTTATGCTTATTAGAGTTCCTTAATTTTATTTTTCTATGTTGAGAATAAGTTTGATATGACATAGTAAATTAAACTTTTTAATTAAGAGTAAATTTCTTAATAAAAATGCTCTCATAATTATATTTCTTTTTATCTATTTCTTAAGATTTTTTCCAGGAACAATAAATATAATATATATTATTGATTGTGAATAAAATAGTTGTGGAACTATTTTACCCATTTCTCTCCATCCCACAGTAAATTAATTAAAGATTAGAAAACACATATACCATTATATATAATTGACAAAAAGGTAATTAATATGATTTTCAATTTTAAAAAATGACAATTAAAAAGAATCAAAGTAAACAAGAACTAAAGATATGTCTTTCCATCAGTCTAACTCTAATTTGACATTTCTTTATTTCTTGGTTTTCTTTTTTAATCCTAGTAGTAAGAAATTAACCTCATTCACAATATTTATGATATATAATTAAATTTATATAAGAAGTCAAATCTTAAAAATGTTAAATATTTTTTTTTAATCTGTAGACTAATGGAGAAAAGAACTAGGAAGGATTCATTTCAATTATTCATGTACCTAGTTGAGGTTTAAGGGGAAGAGATTCTGAAGGAAGAGATTCTCCTTGAGAGGCATGAGATACATTTTTGGTTAGTTAAGATAGCATTTGTCCGTTTTGGAGCTTTCAGAACTCTATCGCGATTTAATTCTTAAATGGGATCTTAGTAGATTAAGAAATAAAAGAGTATATAAATTGTTATTGACGTTAACTACGGAATGAATTGAGACTATATTAAACCTACCAAAACAACAAATATCCAAAATGTTTAAAGTTTGAATTATGGATAAAACCTAATTTCGTTACCTAAAACATTAATCCTTTTTAAAATATATGAATTATCATATATGAAAAAATAAAATTGTGAGAATTAATGAGATAAAGGGAAATAGCAATAGTTTGTGTTTTTGTAGGAACCCAACAGAGAAAAAGAGAGAGAGTGTGTGAGGAAATAGCAATAGTTTATTTGATGAATTGATGGTTTAGAATACAAAAGTCATTTGAATTCATGGTTTAGCACTAGTTGGGGGTTTATGAATATTCCATGACTGTCTCTTCTCCCATCTGTCCCCAAATTCATTATAGAAATATGCTCCATCTGTCCTCAAACTTCTAAAGCATTGTTTATCACATTTTGGATTATCAGCTACTGCACTGTAAATTTCAAAACTCATTTGGACATTGTATGCATCCATGGAACACCAAAAAAGAGTGGTGTCACCAATGTTATCTTTGAAGGTCCATTCTTGGAACTCTCCATTGCCAAGAACATGTTCTCCAAGATCATCGTCCTTCGATCGACAATGGAGATGGACCAGAATGCCATCGTTCAAGTCATTTGTAACACGCACATGTTTCTTCCCGTCTAAAACCCCATCAATTTCTTCTTCACTTTGCACCATCTTTACCATCACAATCAACACCACAGTAACCAATTCCTTCAACATGCTTATGGGATAGAAGAAATAAACCTGATATCTATAATCTATTTCAATAGTGGCACAATTCTATACTCTTACAATTGCAACTTATAAAGACTCTTCCTAACGTCTTTCAGCAAATTTTAAATGTCCATGAAAGTCAAAAGAGAATAATAATCAACTCTTAAAAGCCTTTTATTGCTAGGTTTGTTTGAATATATAATCTTAATTTCTCATTTAGTATGAAATGTTTTTTAAGAAAATCATAACATCAATATTACAACATTTTTTGACTTTCAATATATATATATGTTAACTTGCAAGAAATTATTAATTTACTTTAATTCGTGTCCATTTTTATAATAATAATCATTTATTATTATAAAGTAAACAAAATCAAAATAATTGTTTTCTTTATTGTAATATTAAAGAATCATAAACATTCAATATTTGTATTTATTAAATATTCAAGAATCATAAACATTATATTAATTGTCTTTTAAAAAATTGAAAAACATAGTTTTATATGTAACTTTTAAGTGATTTTACAAAGAGTTGGATGGTGATATGAGTAGATAATAAAAAGCACAACAAATGATATAAGTTAAAACATTTTTCGTAATAACGAAATATTTATTGTAAAAGGAATACACAATTAAGTACATTTTAAATGAAAAAATGACATACAATTAATGTTTTTAAAGACTTATATTATGTTATGAAATTAATTTTTTATATGAGACATACATATTAAATTACTAATGGAATATGCAGCCTTCTACAAGAATTATTAAATTACTAATGGAATATACTACTGGAATATGCAGCCTTGTACGTTCCTCAAAGCAACAGTTTTTTTTCTTCTAAAGATCACATATTTTTTTCAAAACAGTTATTTTAAATTATTATATTATATTAATGTTATTAACATTAATGTTATTATTATTAGGGTTTTTTAAGATCACATATTTTTTCAAAACAATTATTTTAAATCATTATTATATTATTATTAATATTATTATTTGTGTTTCTCACCAATATTTTTCTAGAGAAAATCGAATGGAGTCATATGAATAGACATCAAACTTATAATTAAGACAAATTTAGTAATAATATATTATGAGTATTATTATGATGATTATTATTAATAATAACAATATTATTACTATTTAAAAGAATATTTATAGAAATATGGTCTTTTCATTTTTATAGTTGAAAAAAAAAATATTTTTATTGTTTTTGTTCTGTCCGGTTGACCGGTACGTCTTCGTGCGCGACCTCAACCGTCAGCTAGGGACTCCTTCCCACTGGTTGCCTGTGGATTCCTGCAAAAAAGAGGACAAAGAGGCGCCCTAGCGGCCGTGTGCACTCCGACGCTCAAGTCAGCCAGCAAGAAACACAAAAAACTGTCCACCTATGTGTCTGAGCACCGCGTATGGCACTCTGAAGGTGGTAAAAGAACTGTGTATATGTGTGTGTTGTCTCTTTCAGACAAAAAATATTCCCCAGTCGCTTGTACGTAACCTTGAAGCACGAGCAAGCAACTAGAGAGTTCTCTGGTAAATTTGCCGAAAGTTCCAACCCTTTTTCCAACATTCTCCGCGCTATTTAAACTACCTAAGCATTTAAAGCGCCTTAAAGCGCTTTTAATCACAAACGTAACGCACTCATTAAAGCGTTTAATTAGAAAACGTAGCGCATTTAAGACGTTGAAACGCCCGGGAGCCATTATAGTACCTGAATGCTCGAAGGGGAAACTGTATTGAATGACTCTTAATTACCTGGCACCTAACCGAAGGGTGTTTCCATTCTGACACGGCTGTTGTACACGTGGAGGGCCTCACGACGCCGTGACCCCATCTGGGGGCGTTTCTGCCCATCTGGGGACGTTTCTACGTGTGAGTCCTCCTGTTGAGAGTGCTACTGCGCTAGGGGTGACTTTTTGGGTGCCAACTCATGCCCCCAAGTATCTAGTCACTTACTTTGAGAGCGTATCTGCCTTCCTTTTGTACTCTGCACCCGGTTGCCCTGGGCATGACTTTCCTCTTGAGTCGTATCTGCCCCACGGGCGTCTCTGGGGCGGCAGGAGCACTTCACGAGTCAGGCTGCCCTTCACTGATACTATTACTATGGCCTTGAAGCCACCTTTTCCTTTTCTTTATCGCTGCCCCGTGCTATTGGGACCTGAGGCCTTCCCACGGCGTCGCTCCCTCCATGGTCTTTCCTACCCATGGGTATCGGGGAACCACACCGTGATTGCCTTACTTTAGCACTGTTTGATATGGCGACGCCCTGGTTGGGCGACGCCTTCACCTAGGCGACGCCTTGCCTTGGCGACGCTTCCTCTTGGCGTCTCTCCACCCAGGCGACGCCTTGTGTTGACTTTGTCTCTCCAGCAGTTGACTTTGACCTTGACTTAGTCAACGCCCGGATACGGGACGGTACACAAGCCCCCCAGTCTTAAGCCGAAGACTTGTCTTCACCGTCAAGACTAAAGCCTCGCCCACGCCGTCCACATGTCATCCTGATGACGTGTCATTCTCTGCTGACTCAGCAACTCTTCGAATTATTGACGCGACATTTTCTGAACCACAGGGGTATTCTTAATGACTGATTGGACATTCCCTGAAATGAGGATGATAACACCTTTTGGGCTACCCTTGATCGCGCGCCACGTGGCCCATCGCGCGGCCATCCTCCAGGGACCTTTGCGTTTCCCTTGGGCAATTGATCCTCTGACGCGTGGCACGATCCCACGACCCTAGGTTAGCGCCTCTCGAGTTGCGAAATGTAACGTTTAAGTTACTCCAAACCCCGCGCTCACCCTACTGTTACATTCATTCACTCTGCAACTCCGCACTGTTCATCACCTCCAAAACCCCTTTCCTCTGCAATCGCGATTCCCTCCTTGCTGCGCTCGTCTACTGCCTCCATTCCAATAACAAAGGTACGATCTCGAGTATTCACGACTCTTCCCTTTCGTCGCATTGTAGGATTCATTGAACTGCCTGGGACTGTTGCTATTCTCGTTATTACTGCATTTCTCCGCTTCTTCTTCCTCCTCTGATTTCTCTCGCGTGGGTGACGCTTCCTGGGGTTCTTTCCCCTTCTTGCCATGGCTAAAATTGCTAAACCCTTTTTCTTCTCTTCTTTATCCAGCTATCTATTTTCACCATGACGCGCGCGAACGCGGAGCCTGATTCTTCTCCCACGACCCCCAAGTCCAACTACAAAGCCTTCTACCCCTGGGCCCCCGACGAGCTCCTGAGTGAATGCACCAGCCTGACTTCCTTCCAGGACCTGGAAGCTCACCGGGGGGATCCCCATTTGTACAACTTTAACGCCTTCTGCCGCACCCACGACGCCCACATATCCGTCCGTCCCGGCAGGCCTGGGGAACCTGTTTGTTTGGACGACAGACCTAGAAAGGGGAAACCCTTCTTCTTCATGTACCAGACCGTGTTCAAGCGCGTAGGAGTGTGTCTCCCATTCACTCCCTTTGAACGGGAGCTTCTCACTGAAATCAACACTGCCCCCGCCCAGCTTCATCCCAACAGCTGGGCATTCGTGCGGGGCTTTCAAATTCTTTGTGGATACCTGGGCATCCCCCCTTCTGTAGATATCTTCCTGCATTTCTTTGAGGTGAAGAAACAAGGGAAAAGCTTCTGGGTAAGCTTTTCCGGGATCGCAGGCAGGATCCTCCTATCCCTCTTCCAGAATTCTTACAAGAGCTGGAAAGGGAAATTCTTCAGGGTGTGCAGCGCCAAGCACGATCCCACAGCTTTGGATGGCTTCCCCCTTTACTGGACGGAGCGCCCTAAATTGCTCAGGGCCAAAACCCTGGAAGAGTTATCTCCCGCCGATAGGGAGGTAAGCAAAGCCTTGGCGGGGTTGGGGATCATCTTTGATACCTTGAAGCTGGTCGCTAGCGAGTACAACGCCCACGCCTTGACCACCTATTTTGGTAAGGGGCTCTCCCCTCGTCTTTCTTGCTATGAACAGCCTGCTATCGAGTGTTTGTTCCCCCATACTATTGTGCTCGTTTTACACTGTGCCATGTTACTTGCATTTCACGTCTCTTCATGTATTGTGAATTCGCATAGCTGCTTTAGTACTAATTCTTGCTGCTTGGCCTGTCTTGATGTAGGATCGGTGATGGGCGCTTCCAAGAGAATGATGCTGGCGAAGGCAATGAAGGAGGCACGCGCCGCCAAGGCGGGCGCCTCCTCCACCCCTGCTGTCGATCCTGTTCCCCCGCCGATTCTGTCGCCGCCTCCTCCGATCACCGTCGAGGCTATCTCGAGTTCACCTCCGTCATCTCCTCGCAGCGTTGTAGCACTTCAGACTCCTCGCTCTCCTCTACCCATCGCCGCTGATGGCATTTCATGTGTTCTTCTTGAATCAAAGTAGTGAAAGTGAGGCGGAAGCAATGGGTGAGTGAAACAAAGCCCTCCTAGGAGTTGTGATGGCTTTGAAGGTGCATGATGAGTATGGGTTAGAGAGGTTCGGCCAGCTCTATGGAGAAAGGTGAAAGGAGTGAAGTTTATAGCCTAGATTTCTAGGAGAAGTAAAGCTAGTGCACAAAATGGGCAGCATAACAATACTCAATTAAACTTGTCAAATACAATGAGCTAGCCTTCCTATTTATAGGCTAGTTTGGGACGTAAATGATAAGCTACATTACAAGGAAAAGAAAACCAAAATTAAATCTAAATTCTAGGGTGCAATGACCGGTCATACACAACCCTAGTTTCTAGAAGGTTTCCATCCAAAATGCTTCCTACACTATCCTATCTACTAAGTACCCCCAATGGGCCTTTATGCAAACATATACAAAGCCTTCTCTCTTCCATCCGTGGCCTCATTTGCTTGTGTTTGAATATGTTTGGCCATTGATCTTGTAAGGGGTCCTAGACGGTCTAGCTCCATGGATAGCCTCCCTCCTTCTCGGCCTAGACGCTCACTTTCACGTCCTAGACGCTCACCTTGGTCTTGGTCTTGGTCTAGACGCTCTCCTTGGCTTGTGCCGTGGCTTCCTTGGGTAGGTGTGCTTGGCCCTCCTCCATCAGCCGCTGTTCCCCTAGCCGCGGCCTCGTCACCGGCTCCAACCCCCTTTGACAAAGGGAAACGGGTTTTGGAGGTTCTAACGGATGATGAGGACTCAGAAGGCGTGGCTCCCTTCAGAAGAAGAAAATCTGCGCGGGTTCCTCTTTCGGTAGAGGCGTCGCCCCAGGGAGGGAACCCCTTCATGGATAACCCTCCGAGTGCGACCTCACTTCCCCCCATGACACTCCACGAGGAAAAGGGGGAAGGCGCCGAATCTGCCCCGCCTCCGCCGCCGGCAGAAACCATTGCTTCCCCTGCTTCCGTCGCTGCCGCCCCTGACTTCATCGCCATCCCTCCTCCGATTATGCATCTAATGAGGGGCTTCAGCGGCGGGACTCTGCCAGAGGGCACAGACAGGAAGGAAGGCATGCCCTTCTACCTGGGGGCCTTCCTGGCGGTGGCCCTTGAATGGCGCGCCCAGGCCAGAAACGCGGTCTTGCAAGCTCAAACTCTCCAGGCTTTGGAAACAAAGGCAACTACCCTGGAAGAGGAAATGAGGACCCTGGGGCGCCAGAACGAAGCTTATCAAACTTCTCTGAAACAAATGCAAGAGTCCAAGGCAGAAACTGAGAGGCAACTGGCCGAGGCATTGGAGCTCCAGGCTGGTCTTTATACTCGTGAACTCGCCCTCCAAGTCCAGGTAACGGGCCTTCAGGAACTGGTCAAAATGGATGCAGAAACTCGAAAGGGCCTGAAGGACCGTTGCTGTGAACAGGCTGCCAAGATGGAGCGGATGGAGGGGGAAATGGCCACGCAGGCCAAGGCTATGGACCTTCTCCGGGCTGACTACGACAAATTACAGGTCGAGGTCAGTCGACTTCGCATTGAGAAGGAGGCTCTAGAGAAGCAGGTGGCCTCTGGGGATGCCGCCGTTGAGGAGCTGGAGAAGGAGAAAAAGTCCCTTATCCAGGAGATGGCGGGTACTTTCGAGGAGGGGTTCCAAGAGGCTCTGACCCAGGCGTCCTGTGAGAACCCTGGCATCAATATTTCAAACTGCGACCCCATGCACCATGTCGTCGACGGGAAGGTCGTGCGCATGGACGTGGATGATTGAACCGCTGCCTCTCAACCGCCACCTTCAGCTTCACGCTTAACGGCTTTATACTTTACCTTCGTTTTTTATTTTATCTGTTAAAATTTGTAATTCTTTTAACTACCCGCACTCTTGTTACTGATTTGGGGCGTTCGCATGATTCCCTTTATGTCTTTGCCATATACGATTCTGCTTGTGCGATCTCATTCTCATCCTTTACCTTCGCGTGCTTCGATCATTTTATCTGTGTTCTGCCCATTTCTTTCACTTCGTTGGGCGACTTTGTATGACCGAGAAAGGTCGCGTGCCAACCCTCACGCCCGTGGAGAGGCTCACCTAGTGACGCCGTATCGTCCACGAGGTGTTTCTAACACCGAAACGGTTCTCTCCCTGATTCTTAGCCCCCGGCGCCCACGCCTAAGGAGAGGCCTGCTACAGCAGTGTCGTATCGTCCCCGGGTGTCTAAAACGTCGAGTGCTTTGGGGGGGGTTCGTCCCCTCTATGGTCTTTCCTCCCCATAGGTATCGGGGGACACCCTGCCAGTGATTCGCTGGCGTTTGGCGACCTTGTCTCCCTCCACAGTCTTTCCTACCCGTGGGTATCGGGGAAACAACGCCAGCAACTAACTCTGCTTCCTTCACTTTTGTCTCCCTCCACAGTCTTCCCTACCTGTGGGTATCGGGGAGGCGACGCCAGTTGGTATTTGGGTTGGCGACGCCCGTGACGTCTCACGCTGGCGTCGCCCTTCACGTCCTTCCGGGCGACGCCTCGGGCGTTTCCTTTACTTCGACATTGACTTTGATTCTTGCCTTGGTCGATGCCTGATGGCAGCGAAGTACTCAAGGCTTTGTCTGTGCCACCCACGTGGCGCTCCTTGTATAGCTGATGGGACGTTCCGTCATTCGACTTGATCCACGTGGCGCTGCTTGTATGGTTGATGGGGCATCTAGTCATCCCATTAAGTTCTGACTCCTGCTGTACCCCTGACTCACTTTCGACGGCGCATCGTACCACTGGATATTCTGCTGATACGACGTTTTCCGATTTAAACCAGTGGTGCCAGTGTCATCCTTTCGTCTTCTGCCACGTGTATCAATCGTGCGGTGCATCCATTCGCGTCGTTTGGCGCTCTAACCGCTTTATTTAACTCTTCAAACTCTGGAACTATCTTCATCATTTTCTCACTCTTCATAACCTACTTGCGTTCTTTCTTCTTGCACCCTTTCTTCTCTGTCGAAGGGTTGTTCTAACTTTCGCTCCCCTCGCTCAACTCTTGCATTTTTGGCAGTCCTGATCTTGTTAAAGAATGTCGTTTCACGCTGCTTCCTCCAGGGTCCGTCCCAAAGATTTGTACCCTTGGGCTTCGAATGAACTTCTTGACGAGTGTTCATGCTTACTCTCTACCAGGGCCATACGGGAGCACAAAGGGGAGTCATGTTCTTATGACCACCGGGCCTTCGCAAGGAGGCATGATGACGACATCGCTGTGCTCCCTTGCACTCTAGGGGAGCCAGTGTGTGGAGACGAACGGGCCAACGACGGGGTCCCTTTCTTTTACTTTTACCAGGTGGTGTTCAAGACCATCGGGGTGCGATTACCCTTCTCCTGGTTCGAGAAGGAACTGCTGACGGAGATCAACGTTGCTCCGGCCCAGTTATACCCCAACAGCTGGGCCTTTGTCAAAGCCTTCGACGTTCTCTTCGGGTTTTTGGGTTGTGCACCCTCGGTTGACCTCTTTCTTCACTTCTTTGAGGTGAAGAGGCAGAGACACAACCTCTGGGTAACTCTCAGCAATGTACCCGGAAGAGTTCTCTTCACACCCTTTCAAAGCTCGTTCACGGGGTGGAAAGGCCGGTTCTTCAAGATCTGCCGTACTGATCTTGTTCCTGACGCTTTGGATGGGTTTCCGCTGTACTGGGTGAGAGAGGAAAAGGTCCTCAAAGCCAAACCCCTCAAGAATCCGGCTCCAAGTGATCAAATAGCTTGCCGGATTCTTGCTGAGGCGGGAGGTTTTGACTCTGCTACGGTGATCAGCCTGGAGTTCAACGTTGGGACTCTTGAGAAGTACATATGTAAGAACCACTGCCTTAGGAAACTCGGCCTTCGTTACTTTCTAACTGTGCCTGTCTTTCTTCATGGTGTCTCTAACACGTCTTTTCCCCTGGTGCAGGTTCGAAGCTAAACCAAGAAAAGAGGACACGACTTACTCGACCGCTGCGGGCTGGAAAAGGGGCTTCGCCTTCCTCCAGTGATGACTCTGATGAGCGCTGAGAAATGGCTTGTTCGTGTTTTTGCATGATTTGTAGCGTTTGCTCCGTTTGTGCCGCTCCCATTGTATTGAACATTTCTTGTAACAACAACTTTTCAATGTCATACTTGATTTTTGTAACGCTGCTTCACTTTGCATATGCTTCATGTACTGCGCGCTTTCCTTTCGTCTCGTTCTTCCAACGATGCATGTCTTCACTTGGGCGACGCCTGCTTAGGGCAACGCCCTTATCTAGGTGGCGCCTTCTTTCTGGGCGACGCCATGACCTAGGCGACGCCATGACCTAGGCGACGCCTTCTTTCTTGGCGACGCCATGGCCTAGGCGGCGCATCACGTAATCTTCAAACAAGGAAAGATAAAGGCTGAAAACCAAGGCACTTCTTTTTCTCAAACTGGTTTTTCCTTTTATTAGGGTGACCTCATTAAAAAACCCCCGAGAGGGAAAAAGAGCGTCCCCTTCAACTAAATCGTTACATACTGCTTACATAAGTCAACTGAAATAAAATTTTAAGTTGGCTGCATTCCAACTGCGCGGGATGGGCCCTCCATCTAAACTCTCCAGGTTGTACGAACCGTTGCCCTTAGCCTCAGTAACTCTGAAGGGCCCGGTCCACTTGGGAGACAGCTTATTCTCCAACTCGTATGGGTGAGCTTTCCTCATCACTAGGTCGCCAACCTGAAACTGTCGCGGCTTTACCTTAGAGCTATATTGCCGCTCTACTCTTCTCTTCGTCGCTTCAGCTTTTATTCTGGCCTCTTCCGTGGCTTCTTCTAGCAGATCCAGGTTTACCCGCCTCTCTTCATTGGACTCCTCCACCACAAAGTTTTGAAAACGTGGTGAGCTTTCATGTATTTCTACTGGAATCATCGCGTCCGACCCGTACACCAAACTGAAGGACGTCTCCATAGTAGAGGATTGGGGCGTGGTGTGATATGCCCATACAATCCTTGGCACCTCTTCCGCCCACGCCCCTTTGGCTTTCTCTAACCTTCTTTTTAACCCCCTCAGCAGAACTCTGTTTGCCGACTCTACTTGTCCATTGGTCTGGGGGTGTTCAACCGACGCGAACACTTGTTTGATTCCTAGTTCAGCACACAGATTTCTCAACTGCTGACTGGCAAACTGGGTCCCATTGTCAGATATCAGGCGCCTAGGTACGCCAAAGCGACACACAATGTTTCTCCACACGAAATGTTGTACCTTATGCGCAGTGATCTGTGCCACGGGCTCTGCCTCTATCCACTTAGTGAAGTATTCGATGGCGACGATCAGATACTTCATCTGCCTGATTGCCAGTGGGAAAGGGCCCAGGATGTCAATTCCCCATGTATGGAAAGGCCACGGGCTGTATATGGACCGCAACTCTTCTGGCGGCGCCTTGTGCCAGTCGGCGTGCTTTTGGCATTGCCTACACCGCTGGGCGTGTCGTGCGCAATCCTCTTTCACTGTTGGCCAGAAGAAACCTGCGCGTATTACCTTGGAGGCTAAGGATCTTCCTCCTACATGGCTTCCGCAGATGCCTTCGTGTAGCTCCGCCATTATCACTGGTGCACTCATCGCCACTGACGCATGTTAGGATAGGGTGAGTGAAGCCGTGCCTGAACAGCACCCCATCCACCAAAGTATATCTTACGACATTTCTTTTGACTTTTTTACCCTCTTCAGGGTCCACTGGAAGAGCCCCATCCGCCAGGTATCGTTTATAGGGCGTCATCCAGGTGTCTCCCTTGGACAAAACACAGACCTGCATCTGCTCTTCCTCAGGCACACCCGCGTATATGCTGATGCGGGGCGCCCTCTGCGTATCTTGGGTCAAAGAGGAATGAATCCTTGGCCTTCCCCTTGATGTATAAATCTGGAGGACATCCACCCTGTTGTCTTCCACGAATCGACGCGGAGCTTTGAGAGTCTCCTGGATCACTGTCCTCTGTCTACCCCCCTTGCCTGAGCTGGCCAGCTTTGCGAGCAGGTCAGCTCTGGCATTCTGCTCCCTCGGGACATGTATCAGCTCAAGAGCGTTGAACGCCCCCTTCAATAACTGGACGTATCTCAGATACGCCGCCATCTGTGGATCCTTCGCCTGGAATTCACCCGACACCTGCCCCGTAATCAACTGAGAGTCGCTCTTGACCAGGAGGTTCTGTGGCGCCACCACCATGTCGTCTACATAAGCGTACACATTCCTCCCAAGCATTGGCGCCAGGACCTTGTCCATTAGCCTCTAGTACGTGGCGCCCGCATTTTTCAGCCCGAAGGGCATCACCTTGTAGCAGTAACTGCATGTCTCCGTCATGAATGCAGTCTTGCTCTCGTCTCTTGGGTGCATCTTGATTTGGTTGTACCCTGAAAAGGCGTCTAGGAAACTTAACACCTTGCTGCCGGACGCACTGTCTACCAAGGCGTCGATGCTGGGCAGCGGATACGAGTCCTTTGGGCATGCCTTGTTCAGGTCCGTGAAGTCAACGCACATCCTCCACTTTTCGTTCGCCTTTTTCACCAAGACGACGTTGGCGAGCCACTTAGGATACTGAATCTCCCTGATGTAGCCAGCACCCAGCAACTTCTGCGTTTCGTCTTTCACCACCTGCTGTTGTTCCTCATTGAACTTCCTCCTTCTCTGACGCACGGGGCGGACCGTGGCGTCCATGCTGAGGTGGTGACACAGGAAATCGGGGTCGATGCCTGGCATATCCGAGGCGGACCATGCGAAGGCATCCAGGTGGCGTGAAATCACTTCTGCCACCCCTTCCTGTTCTTCTGGGCTTAGCGAACTTCCTAACTTGAAAGTTTTGCCGCCAATCTCCCTTTCTATGGTGTTAGCTGCAGGCTGCTCCCTGCTATCATCTTCGACGGGCGCCGCCTCTTCTACGGGCGCCGCGTCGTCAGGGCCTTCCTCCATTGGCACATCTGCTTCGGGCATCGCCCTCTCCGCTATGGCCTCTTCAGGCGTCAGCCCAGCGGGCGTCGCCTCAATCATCATCGCGTCCGCGCTCGGCGGACGTTCATACACCATGAATACGCCTCTCTTCGTTTTCAGGCTGTTTTCATAGCATTTCCTCGCCTCCTCCTGGTCTGACCTGATGACTATCACCCGGCCATTGAGGTCCGGCAGCTTCATCTTCATGTGACGGGTGGAGGACACCGCGCTCAGACGGTTTAACGCCGGTCTGCCCAGCAAAATATTGTAGGCAGAATAAGCGTTCACGACGAGGTACCGGATGCTCTCGGTACGGGAGGCCTTTCCGTCTGTGAACGTAGTCCTCAACTCCAGGTACCCCCGGACTTCTACCTGGTTATCCCCGAACCCATACAAACACCCCGTATAGGGACTCAGCAGATCGGGGGACAACCGTAACTTATTAAAGGTCGACATAAACATGACGTCTGCCGAGCTTCCTTTATCAATGAGCACTCTGTGGACCTTCCTTCCAGCTGTGACGACTGAGATGACAACGGGGTCGTTGTCGTGGGGCACCACATCTCGGAGGTCTCTTCTTGTGAACACAATATCTGACTCCCAGGGCTCCCCCGAGAGCCTCTCTTCGATTGAATTCACCCCCCTCGCGTATTTCTTCCGCTGGGAGGCGGTGGGTCCTCCGCCGGAAAAACCTCCAGCAATGGTGTGGACCTCGCCAAGCACAGGCATCTCGTGTGCTGGCTCATCTGCCGGCGGCGGCACGGTGGCGGTTGTTGTGGAATCTGCGACATAATCTTTCAAAAACCCAGTCCTCACCAGCTCATCTAGCTGGTAGCCCAATGACAGGCAATTATCAATTTGGTGCCCGAAAGCCTCGTGGAATTCGCACCAAGAGTCTTTACGAGGCCCTAACACCTTGTCGGTCTTCGCCGGTCGCCTCAGCCTCTCAGCTATGTTGGGCACGGCGATCAAATCCTTCAACTCAACCACGAAGTTGTACCTCGCCGGTCTTGCTCTTTCTCTGGCGGGGCGTTCGCCTCCTGCTGGGCCCCGGGGCTGGGGCTTTCTGGCCTCGTAGGGGCGTCTCGCCTCTGGCTTCTTTCTCCCCGTCGTGGTCTCATTGACTCTGACGGGTTGAACTCACGCCGGTCCCCTCGGGCGTGAGGGCACGGCGCTGGTGCGCTTCACACATACCTCCCCTTCCGAAGCAATATGCTCTACCGCCCTGCGCCGTAATTCAACGAAAGTCCTAGGGCGATTGCGGATAATGGATTCTCCGAAGGGGTCGGGGCACACGCCTTTCACAAATGCGTACACGATCATAGGCTCCTCTGTTGTACCAACCTTCACGACCTGGGCCCCGAAGCGATTGATATACTCCTTCAGGGTCTCCCCTGATACTGCTTCACGTCAAACAGATCGTAGGAGACCGGTGGCGGGGCCTTGTTTGCTAAGTACTGTTCTCTGAATAACCGCGACAATTGGCGGAAAGATGTGATATGGCCCTCTGGGAGGCTAATGAACCAGTCCATAGCCATCCCGGTCAGGGTGCTCATGAAGAGCTTGCACTTGGCAGCATCAGAACCGCCTATCAGGACCATCTGTGTGTGAAACGCAGCAAGGTGCGTCTCTGGGTCCTCCATCCCGGTGAAGATTACCTTAGGTCCCGCGAACGTGTTCGGGATCGCTGCGTCCAGGATCTCCTGCGAGAAAGGAGTGGAAAACTCCCTTGGTGGGGAATGGTTCTCCATCTCGTCCTGTCCCGGCCGCCTCCGATCGTTTCTCAGGCCCTGGCGCAACTCCTCATTCACACGGTGGAGCTCTTCGTTCCGCTCATGCGAGGCATCGAGGTCTGCCTGCATGCGTTCCTGTTCCAGTTTCGAATCCGCCATGTCCTGCTGCACCCCCTCATTATCTCCAGGACCTGTTGCATGGATAGGTCTGCTGGGGCTGCGCGTGCTGCTCTTCGTCTGGTGGGGGCCATTGTCACTCGAACCTCCTTCAACGTCACTGTAACTTGGTAAATTTTCTCGAACTTGTGATGGGACTGATATTTTATATCGGCCCCATGGTGGGCGCCAAATGTTCCGTCCGGTTGACGGGGACGTCTTCGTGCGCGACCTCAACCGTCAACTAGGGACTCCTTCCCACTGGTTGCCTGTGGATTCCTGCAAAAAAGAGGACAAAGAGGCGCCCTAGCGGCCGTGTGCACTCCGACGCTCAAGTCAGCCAGCAAGAAACACCAAAAACTGTCCACCTACGTGTCTGAGCACCGCGTATGGCACTCTGAAGGTGGTAAAAGAACTGTGTATATGTGTGTGTTGTCTCTTTCAGGCAAAAAATATTCCCCAGTCGCTTGTACGTAACCTTGAAGCACGAGCAAGCAACTAGAGAGTTCTCTGGTAAATTTGCCGAAAGTTCCAACCCTTTTTCCAACATTCTCCGCGCTATTTAAACTACCCAAGCATTTAAAGCGCTTTTAATCACAAACGTAACGCACTCATTAAAGCGTTTAATTAGAAAACGTAGCGCATTTAAGACGTTGAAACGCTCGGGAGCCATTATAGTACCTGAATGCTCGAAGGGGAAACTGTATTGAATGACTCTTAATTACCTGGCACCTGACCAAAGGGTGTTTCCATTCTGACACGGCTGTTGTACACGTGGAGGGCCTCACGACGCCGTGACCCCATCTGGGGGCGTTTCTGCCCATCTGGGGACGTTTCTACGTGTGAGTCCTCCTGCTGAGAGTGCTACTGCGCTAGGGGTGACTTTTTGGGTGCCAACTCATGCCCCCAAGTATCTAGTCACTTACTTTGAGAGCGTATCTGCCTTCCTTTTGTACTCTGCACCCGGTTGCCCTGGGCGTGACTTTCCTCTTGAGTCGTATCTGCCCCACGGGCGTCTCTGGGGCTGCAGGAGCACTTCACGAGTCAGGCTGCCCTTCACTGGTACTATTACTATGGCCTTGAAGCCACCTTTTCCTTTTCTTTATCGCTGCCCCGTGCTATTGGGACCTGAGGCCTTCCCACGGCGTCGCTCCCTCCATGGTCTTTCCTACCCATGGGTATCGGGGAACCACACCGTGATTGCCTTACTTTAGCACTGTTTGATCTGGCGACGCCCTGGTTGGGCGACGCCTTCACCTAGGCGACGCCTTGCCTTGGCGACGCTTCCTCTTGGCGTCTCTCCACCAAGGCGACGCCTTGTGTTGACTTTGTCTCTCCAGCAGTTGACTTTGAACTTGACTTAGTCAACGCCCGGATACGGGACGGTACAGTTTTAAATCAAACTTATTATTACTTATTTTAATGTGGTTTATTCGTTTCTAAAGACAATACTTTAAAACTGTAACTTATAACTTAAATATCAACCGCTTATAAGTTTTGGTTTGTGGTGGTGATTTATGTTATATATCCATGAACAAGATTAATTTTACTTAACACAAAAAAATGTTATAATTTCAGAAACATGGATTAAAGTAACCCTGTTCTAACAACAATTGTCTAACACAATTTTAATTAACCATGATTTAAAATACGATCATCTTTATAATATTTTACAAGATACTTTTTAATATGATTTATTTTTTTAAAACTCACATCACAAAATTCTTGTAACCCTTAAGTGTTTTTGTTTTATTTTATTAATTTATTGTTGATAAAAAAAAAAGTGATTGATAATATTTGTATATATGTGATGAAGTCTAATGTTTCATAAATGGTGTAATGATATTTTATTTGATATGACAGAAATTAGTATACAGATGAAGTTTTCAGAAAGCATGGATATTCCATGCAGCTTTCTTCTCCCATTTTTTTTCGTACTGATTAAAGAAGTATAATCCATCATCCTTCAAGCTTCTGTAACATTGGTCACACACAGCACTATCTTCTTTGTAACTGTAAGCCTCAAAATGGTTTTGAACATTGCGTGCTTGCAGGTTACACCAGAAAAGAGTGGTGTGACCAATGTTATTTCTGAAACTCCATTCTTGATACTGTCCAATCTCAAGAACACGTGCTCCAAGATCATCATCCCTCGATTTGCAATGAAGAAACACAGAAATGCCATTTGTCATATCATTTGTAACGCGAACTGTTTTCTTACCACCCAAAATCCCATCAACATCTCCTTCACTTTGCACCATCTTCATAATCATCAACCCTACAACAACTGTCACTAATACCTTCATCGTGTTTATGAGATAATAAACCAACAAAGATATGTATTTCACTAACCTGCATATTCTATTGATTCTACTGTTACTTATATAGACATCCAAAAAGTCTTAACGTGTAATCAATATAGTGACTTTATAACTATTTTATAACTTTTTATTAATAATAAAAATAATAATTTTTTTAATTTTTAAAATAATATTTAATTTAATCAATATAGTGACTAATTATTTTTTATTTTATATTTAATTTTTATTTAATTATTTTTTTACCATGATTAATGAATGGTCCAATATCAAGAATGACACATAAGTCTTATTCAACCTTATAAAATCAAGATAAAATTTGCATCTACTTACATTACATTAATGATTTGATTTTATCTTTAATTAATATAAAATTTCTTATATATTTTTAGATAAGAAAATTTAAGGAATACTATAGATAATTTATTTAAATTTATATTAATAAATAAATAAATAAATGTTTTCATTTTTCCACCGAGAAACATATAGTTATAAAGTAGCTGAATCGGGGCACCATTTCAACAAATTTTAAATACGAAAGAGTATCGGTCAAAAAAAAAAAAACAGTCATTCTTAAAAAGCTTTTTGTTGTTATGTTTGTTTATAAACATATATTAAATTTATTACTTAATGAAAAAACAACAAATTCAAGTGTCAACTGTTTCTGAAAATTTTCTGTTACAACATTAAACAATTTATTTAATATGTGTTATTGACTTACATTAAATAACTATTTTAATTGTTTTCATGATAAATGTTAGTCATTTATTATAATAATTAAATTATTATTATTATTGAAAATTCATACGTTTACGCGCATGTTCACTTTTTAAAAATATTATTATTATTATTAGAGAAAAAATATATTCTTAAGTAATAGAAATATTTTTTTAATAAAAAGTATTCTATATCATTATATAAAGTTACACATAATTTGGTAAATCATCGTTTAATTGGACAACTTTAGTTTTTAATAAATAAGAATTAATTTATTTATTTAATAAAATGAATAATTAAATAAATTTTTTATTTTTAAGTAGTTAAATAATTTTTATTTTAAAAATAACTACTGCATAATTTTTTAATACTAGTTTTAGAAAATTATATATATATATATAATGTTATATTATTATTATTATTATTATTATTATTATTATTTACTCTAATGTTATATTATTATTATTATTATTATTATCTTTAATTAATGCTTATCTTTTCTTTGTCTTGGACCTACAAAGAGACTTAGTCAAATTGTTCCTATCCTTTATCACCACCATCAACCACTTCCCCTTAATATCCTTTATCACTGCCAACCCCTTATTCTTAACCCTCCCAATCAAATCCCAAAACATAAGTGTTTCGCTTGTTTGTTTTACCTTCTCCCGATCCATTTTCTCATTACTTTCGGTTATAGACTAATGCACCTCCCCTTTTCTCCCTAAGCTCTTTCTCATAGACTAACCCCTCTCACTTCCACCAGCACACTTTTATGTGATACTTTTTTCCCTTTCAATTTTTTATTCAATGAACAAAATCCTACTATTCTTTTTTTGTTGTTGTTTTCTTTAATAGTTTTGTTATAAGTTTGGTTAATTTGTTGTCTTCGTGTATTTTCTGACGTTATTTGTGTCAGCACAATAATAACAATATTGTCATCATACAATGTCAAAGACATGCATAAATGAATAAAAAAGAGTAAATTCAGACATTGCATTTTCATCTTCTACTTTATAATTGAAAAACAACACTTAATAGTTGGTTTCATGGTTCTGGAAGGAAACTACGACTTCTCATATTTTGAATATGAAAATAGAAAACGATGCAATTATGCAATGCTCCTCAACAAGCCTCACTCTACAATGTTTAGTTAGAATTTTTTTTTAATTTAAAAATAATGTTATCTCTTTTGTTATATAAAATTAAAACTGCTCACAAAATGACAAATATCTCCTCTCATATATTTTTAAAATAACAAAATAAAATATAAATTGTTCTGTCTTTGTCGCCACTATGAGTTCGAAACTCCTGAAATTCTCCAACGGAGCATGCCCCACCTGTAGATTACACTTCGACGATCAAGTCAGTGAGAACACTTATATATTACAGTGTAGTGTAAACAGCGCAGAATCAACTTACCTGGTGGTTAGGGTCTCGAGGTCTTTTTATAGTAGTTGTCCAGTATGCATAATCGAGTATGTTGCCCGTTAAGATTATTCCTTATATTTCGGGAGTACATCTGTTCTAACCAAGTACATAATCGAGTATGTTGCAGAGTGTCTGGGAATGTTCTTTTATAACCAACTCCAAAACGGATGATATCTTCCCTTGGTGTTTAGGCCCTGTTTAATTTTACTAAAAGTGAGAGGTGGACGCTCTTTTTAGAAATACTGGACCTTATCACGTTTGAGCCAATTTTTAGAGTTACAGAATGCTCACCAGATACTTCCTTATTGATGGGCCCAATCATTTAGACTAACGTGCAGGCCGAACGGGACACAACCCTCCAGCCTCAAGCCGAGCAGAGCAAGGTGAAGAGGCTATGATGAGACAAAGAGGTGACGTCAAGTGACAAGATGTTTTGTCAAAGGGTAGGTGTCGCACGAGTTTCGAAGTGTCTTTGGACGTAATGGCCATCTCAGAGGCGTACATGTGGCTTAACATCACAGTCTTCTTTTGATATCGTTTCAAGTCCTTTATATTGGCAAAAAACACTTTTTTGACTCATTTCTACCTTCGTGCCTTTGCTTAAGAGAAAAACTCGTGTCCTCTGTATTACTGCCTCCTCTGTCACATTGGCTATCGGGTATGTGCAATCTCCTCTTCGTTCTATTTTTCTTGAGTTTACTCTGTGCTTGAGATACATTGGTGTTTCATTTACCATTTCTGAGATTGGGATTTTTTTCACTTGTTTTTGGTTGAAATTTCTATTTGTTCTTGCTGATACCATTTTGTTTAGTCTCTTCGTGTGTTTGTACAAAACTTTTCCTAAATGGATTACACATCCCTTTATCCATAGGCCAAAAAGGAACTTCTTAAGGAAACCTCTATCTACACCATCCACATAAAAAAAGGAATTATGAGAATCTGGAGGTTTAAGCAAAAGGCACAAACAGCTAGTTAAAGTAGTTGAGTGTGGAGAGGACGAGCCTGTATGTTGTGACGGGTCCTCTAATCAAACTCTCCTTATGCCTTCGTTGTTTGGGCTGAGAGTTGTTATCTTTTACTATGACTGCCTCCTCCGCCTCTATGTGAGCAACTGCCCATTCCCTAACCTCGACCATGGATTCGGCCCGATTTCAAATAAGGGAGTCATTGAAAGGGCTTGCCTACATGCCTTTTACGAAAGCAACAACAACCATATCTTTATTGGGTGTTGGGAGTCGAACCGAGAAAGTGCAGTAACGATTTAGGTAATCCTTCAGAGATTCACCCTCTCTCTGTCTAACGTCAAATAGGTCGGGAAGGCGGGTTATATGCCCATCTGGAATACTGCTAAACTAGTGGAGGGTCGTTCTCGTAAACGTTCCCATGAGCATCTTACAACGAATAGCATCTGACCCCCCTAAGATGATGATCTGATCCCTAAACTCCTTTAGGTGGGTCTCAATGTCTTCTACCCTGAAGAAAGGGGTTATCTTTGGGGTGAGAAAATATGGCAGCTCATCCATAATCTGTCAGGAGAAAGGCTGGGGGTCATCCCTTGAGGACGAATCCGGAGAGTGAACTCGAACAGTTTGTCGTTGTTGCATGTGCATGGCCCTTCGTATCTCGTTGTTGGCCTTCTACAACTCTTCGTTTACCCACGCAGTTTCTTCCATCATCCTACGAGAAGCCTCTACTTCCCTTAGGAGATGTTCTTGGTGGACTCGAGCTTTCTCTCTCTACCACTCTTGTTCATCTCGTGCTTCATTTCTCAACTGCATCTGATCAGCCCGTGAGTCTTCCCTAAGCTGATCATGTTTAGTTTGGGCTTCCTCCCGGAGACGCTCTTGCTTGATTCAGGCTTGCTCGCGAAGGCGATCTTGCTCCCCGCGATGATCCTCATTAGCTTGCTGAAGGGACCTCATCATCTCCATAATTTGATGCAACATGGGGGCTTCATCTCCGTCGGGCACCTGGGTTCGTTACCTGGTATTTCTCATCTCGTGTGTTGGTTTTGCTGCTCTTGTGTTGGTGTGTTAAAAGGATCGGTTTTATTGACCCCACGGTGGACGCCAAATGTTTTGTCCGACTGACCTGGGTTGGGAACTGGTGGTGGATGCTTCCTTATTCTGTCTTTGTTGCCACTATGACTTCGAAACTTCTTAAATTCTCCAATAGAGGGTGTTCCACCTGTAGATTACACTCTGAAGATCAAGTAAGTGAGAACACTTATATATTATAATGTAGTGTAAACAACACAAAATCAACTTACCTGGTGTTTAGGGTCTCGGGACCCTTTTATAGTAGTCGTCCAATATCCATAATCGAGTATGTTGTCCGTTTAGATTCTTCCTTATATTTCGGGAGTACATCAGTTGCAGAGTATCATCTTTGTCTAGGAATGTTCTTTTCTAACCAACTCAAAACAGATGATATATTTCCTTGGTGTTTGGGTCGTATTTAATATTACTAAAAGTGAGAGGTGGACGCTCTTTTTAGAAACACTGGCCTTATCACGTTTGGGCCAATTTCTAGAGTTACGAAATGCTCACCAGATACTATGGGCCAAGGGTCCAATTGTTTAGACTAATATTCCTAGCATGTCCTGGTCGGTTTGTTTGACTGAACAGGTCAAGTAGGCCGAACGATACATAAATAGAAAGACAAAATTAAAATAAAATAAAATGACAATTAAAAGGGTAATTTCCTATATATATAGGTATATATTATTATTATTATTATTATTGAATACAGAGACCTCATCATTTTTTATTTTAATCAATAGCATAACAACGCTTGTTTATCCTTATTTCTTTTTTAATTTTATCATTATTTCTATGTATTTTTTAAATATCAACAATTGTATTACATTTTTTAATTTTATTATTAAATAAATTAATGATGACCATAATCGAATTCATCATTATTTGTTAATGTATGATATATCCTTAGAAAAAAACTAAGAGAATAAAGCAATAATAATAATTTTAAGTACATAATTTGATAAAGAGACCACAAAATTTAAAATAGATAAACAATTTAAAATTTGAGTCGGTAGGACTAAGTCACGGGTGAGAGACCATTAGTAAATATGATAGAATTAATCATGTTTGGGAATGATCGTTAAGGAGTTGGGTTGAGACATGCACCATCATCATAATCCTAATGCGTGACCATATCTCTTTCGATTTCTCTTTCCTGGTATGCTGAAACAAACATTAAACAAAGATCACATGGAAAAATTGGAAAGAGCTTAAAACTTTTTTTATCTTCATTTTTTTATATATTTACATCTTTATCTCATTATTCAACATGTTTAATATGTTGGAAAAATCAGAACTAATTCTTTTTTTTTATGTAGATACAAAATAGACACTTGTGGAAGTAATAAGCAAATAATAGAAAATAGAACAAAATAGAATAATAACACCGAAAATTTTAACATAGGAAAACCTCATCAACTTGAGAAATAAAAACCCATGAAACCTAGTTCAGAAAATGTCTCCACTATGAAAGTAGGATTACAATATTTTTTTCTCTCATTCTTTGAGGATAAAACTCAATCTCATCTAATAAGGATGAAATACAAAGTCTTTCTAACATCTCACTAGGATTTTAATCTCACACTATGATGGATATCTATTCTCTCTATGTTGCTCTTCTCCCTTGCTTTTATCACTTCTTCACAAGTTCCCTTTATATAGAGAATGAGAGGAAGACTTCTTCATAAAGAGATAATGGATACCTTAAAAATACTATCTCCAACTTTATAGGTTGAGCTTCAAAGTCTTTAAAGAGAGATACAATTCCAACATTTTGGAACATCCATCATTGAATATACTCAATGGATCAATTACCAATATTCATTGGTCATGGTCTCTCACTAAATTAAGGAGGAATTACCAACATAATATTTTGTCTTTTATCTTTCCAGTCTTCAAAAAGATTTTAGATAGTTTGGTAAGATAGAATAAAAATAAGAGTTTTAAAGAATCTTTATTCCTAAATAAATAAAAAGGATAGTTAAACATTGCAACTGAAATTGAGATAAAATTATGATGAAGTCCATGGTAAGAATATAAAGTTTAAAAGTAATAATAAGTAAATGATCAATGAATGAGTGGTTGCAAACATTATATATACTCAACAACAATCTGATACAAATATAAAAAATAAAAGTCCCTCCTTTACATACTGATGTGAGTTGATTTTAGGACTGTTCATTTGTTTGGTGACACTTTTAGATTTGGATTTTTAAGACAATTAAAGGTGTGAAAAGCCTAAGGAAAATTCTCATTAGACATTAACTTAACAAGTGTTAAGTAGATGTGAAGGTTCATTTCCATAGTGCCAAAGGAAAAATACAATTAAAAGTGAAGATTCATGTCAAATATGGTGCGAAAATTTAACAAACACAAGGTGAGCAAGAATATGGACCGATTGGAATTAAAATGAGCAAAAACATGAACAAAACATATTTTGGAATTGAAAATTGAAATGGAAATGGAATGGAAAACGATGAAAAGATAAGGAAACTTAGGAGATATGGAATTGTGAATGGAGCACGCCACTTGGATGGTGAATTGAATCCAAGATAAGTGAAGTTGCTGCCACTTGAGAGCTCACAACACTCACAGGATAAGACCAATTTTAGGAGGAGATTCACTCACTCACAATTCTAACACAATTTATGTATAGTAACTTTACTCTTCATTCAACTTGTGAATAGATGAGGTAGGCCTCCCTATTTGTAGATTTATGAGCCTTGGAGAGCAAGCTTAAAGGGTAGAATGGGGAAGGGAGAATTGGTGCGGTTTTAGGGTTTGACTTTGGTCAAAACCGCACCATCACACACATTCTAGAAACTAGGTTTCCTTTCTACCCTAATGGACTTCTTATGGACCCATTCTTATGTCTTCACCCCCTAATTATGCTATTTAAACCTACTCTATGCTTATTGTACTATTTGGACCCCTCATGTGTGTCAAACTTATTTACAACATTTTTATAAATATTTAAGAAGACTAGTAGGAAGAATTTCAAGTTGGAAAGAATTCGACCACGAATTTAGTACCCCTGCATATAACAAAGTAAGTTTGCAATCATATAAGAGAGTGCAAGAAGAGATAGGCAAACGTGACTTAGATTCTTGAAGCGTAGGGAGTTCAAAAAATGAGGTTCTATATAGAGACCATGTTGGGAAAGATTGTTTGGGAATGACAATGCTTTTTTAAAAAAAATCCTCTTAGAAGGTGAAAACCTTTAGAAGGTGTGTAAAAATCATTCCTGACATTCGTTAACCAACATGGTGTGTAAGGAGAATCCTTTGGGAATGAAAAAGATAAGGAAGAATGACACCTTGGAGGTGCAATTTGTAGCTTGGCACGAGTCAACATGATGGATTTAGTGGTTAAAGATGAGACTTGGTGACTCGGTGCATTGTTTCTTTCTTGCTCCTTTTCATTTTCTCTTTTGCTTTTCATTTTTATTTGGTCCTCATGAACCTCTTTGGGAGAGAGGGGTTTTAAGGTAACCTTGCTCTCTTGGAAGGTAAAAGAAATTTGGTTGGTTAGGCCATCATGTAGAACATGTCTATCATATTGCCCAGGACTCCCTAAAAGAATATGGGTTGTTTTCATGGGCATAACATCACATGAAACCTCATCTTTATACTTTCCTATTGTGAAAGTTATGAGGACTTGTTTATTAACCATGATTTCACTTTCCTTACTTAACCATTGAAGTTTATAGGGCTTGGCATGAGAGATGGTAGACAATCCAAGTTTATCTACCACTTTTGTGCTTGCCACATTTGAACAACTACCCCCATCTATTATCCCGGAACATAACTTGTTGTTGATAAGGCAGCGGGTGTGGAAAATATTTTCTCTTTGGTTGTCAAAGGTTTTGGAATTGTTCCCAACATTCGCCTTATCACCAATAACTCACCTTCACAAGGTATCTCACATATATTATCACTAGGGGTTTTGGAAGGGGAGGGGGAGTTAGACCTAGAAGATGTATCACTATGCTCACTTACTACTTGACCCCCCTTAACCATCATGGTTCGTTTGGTTGGATAATCGGCCTCTATGTGACCAAAACCTAAACATTTAAAACATTTTTTACTTGAGGTTTTGGTAGGTGATTTAGGGTTTGAAGTGGAGGGTTCAGAATCCCTCGGTTTGTAAGTGGACTCCTTTTTAAAATTGGTGGGAAAAGTTGAAGAAGATTATTTGTGTTTAGTTTGTTGATCAAGGATGATCTTGAAGCTTTGATGTCTCAAAATCCACTCTTTGTTTGAATCTAAAAGAGTTTGGAATCAAAACCTTTTTGAAAAAGATTGTTTTATGAAGAAGTGGAAAAACAATCCGTTGTTTTGTCATTTCAATCGGTTGTTTATCACTTAGAGGTTTTTGAAAAGGGTTTGAAATTGGTTGACTTGGTTGAATTTGCTGTCAAACCAATTCAAACGGTTGTTTCGAGAATTCAGCCGATTGTTTGTTGAAAATCCATAACAAAAATTTTGTTATGTTTGCAAATCAGCTTTAAATGTTTTCTAACTGAATAGGCTCCTGCTTTAAAAGTTTCTAACAACTTTTGAAGTATTTAAGGAGGTTGTTATACTCTCTTAAAGTTGGATAATAGTTATGAGACATTTGGTGAAAGAGTGAAAACAAATTTGAGTTTTCAAGATTTTCATTCAAGCATTTTGGGTTTTCTCAAAGAAGTGGAACAGGATTGCTATAATCTTTTAATTTGATCTTCATTAGGTGTAATCCTTTTCTGAATCTATTATATTTATGAATACTGGTGTGTAAGTGCAGAATCAAAGGGTGTTCTGATTTCTGTGGTGTTTGTATGTCAAAGGAAGTGTGTGTCTTGAGGTGTTCAAGGTCACTTCTTTGGTGGTGTGTTTGTAATCTGGATTTTGATTGCATAGTAGATACCCAGTGGTTTTCTGGGACTGGATGTAGCTCTTGGGATAAGAGTAAACCAGTATAAACTGTTTGTGTGCTTTTCTCTTACCCTTAACTCATTTAAATTCTACTTTTAAGTTGTTTTTAATTCTGCTGATATAAACAACCGGTTGAATGGCAAAAACAACCGATTGATTTTATGTTAATTAACTTAAACAATTTTAATTGATTGCTTTCTAGATTTCTAAATCTTCGATTCTGCTTTGAACTTCATTATACCTTCAAAGTTTGCGAAAATCTTTCATAAAAAATTCACCCCCTCTTATTTAAGGCCATATATTCTAACAATTGGCTTATTTAAGGCCATATATTCTAACAATTGGCATCAAGAGCTTGGTACTTGAAAAATATTCAAGTTTGATCCTAGAAATCTTTTTCTTATGGCTGAAAAAATTACCCTTTGGGGAAGGTGCATTAATAAACAGACTACCTTTGTTCTGTGGTTTGAATTACCAATTTTGGAAGGTACGTATGAAGATCTTTGTTGAATCTCTTGATAAAGGAATATGGGATGCAATTGAAAATGACCCTTTTATTCCTAAGCTTGAAAAGGATGGTGTTTCTATTGAAAGCCTTGGTCCCAATGGACCAGAAAACAAAAGAGCAAAGTTTGATTGCATTGCAAAATATATTATAACCTCTGCCTTAAATTCTGATTAGTTTTTCAAGGTCTCTCAATGCGGATCTTCTAAGGAGATGTGGGATACTCTAGAGGTAACTCATGAAGGAACGAACAATGTAAAGAGGGCAAAGAAACATACTCTAATCCAAGACTATGAGATGTTTAGAATGCTCAAGGGAGAATCAATTGCGGATGTGCAAAAACGATTCGCTCACATTGTCAATCATCTCATGAGTCTTGGAAAGGCCTTTGACAACGAGGAGTTGAATATCAAGATTCTCAAATGTCTTTATTGATCTTGGTAACCAAAAGTCATGGCTATCTCAGAATCAAGGTGATGGCAAATTCATGAAGTTCTTCTTGAATCATGTAAAGGATGGTGCGGAAGCTATGGATGTGTGTGTGCAAGATCCTCCTAAGAGTGATGTTGATCTTGAAGGTGCATAAGGTGTATGAATATTGGGAGGTTCGGCCAGCCCAAGGAGAGGTGAAGGATGTGAAGTTTAGAGCCTAGAGTTCTAGGGAGAAGCAAAGCTTGGCACAAAATGGCAGCATAACTTTACTCACAATAAACTTGAAAATACAAGGTGTAGGCTCCTCTTTTTATAGGCTAAAGAGGACCATAATGCAACCCTAATGCTAATCAAAATGAAATGCAAATTTACATCACATGGAGCACATGGCCATGTGGAGAATCCTTCTAGAAAGTGACCAAATCTTTAGCAAATCTAGGTCAAGTCTCATGGAATCAAGTTTATGCTATTTACACCACAACTAATATTAAGCTACCCCTAATGGGCCTTCATGTAGCATAAACAAATCTGCATGGATTCGCTTGGCCATGGGCTTAGCAATTTGGTCCTAGACGCTCCTTTCATTGGCCTAGACGCTCTCCACCTTGAGCTAGACGCTCCTCCCCTTTGGCCTAGACGCTCCTCCCTTAGCCCTAGACGTTCTTGGTTTGGCTTTGGATGCTCATGTCTTGGCTTTTGTCTTTCTTGTGAAGTTGTGCTTGACCCTCTTCCATCATCCCCTCCCTCTTGAAAAAGGATTTGTCCTCAAATCCAAAGTTTTTTTTCTTCAACTAGGGGGATGAGTGTGGTTGGATGGTGTCCATCATCTCCTCCTTCTTGAGAAGATCTATCCTCAGATTTACAGACTTGATCTCGGATAGCAGCCTCTTGCTTCGCCAAAGCTTGTCCTCCTGGATCAAACGTCCACCTATATAAATCATCAAATAAAGCATATGTGTTAGTTTGAAAATCAATTTTACTATGTTGCCATTTTTGTTTTTCTTTTGGTTTTGGCAACTTTGGACAATGTTTCTCTTTTGATTGTTGTATGTGTTCTCTATCATCTTATGCATTTTGAAATTTGCATTTGTGGTTACTTTCTCTTTAGGCATAAATCCTATAGGAGATGGTAACAACTTAAAAGGAGAAAGATGATTTAGCCCACATATAACCTCAAAAGTAGAAATACAAGTAGTTTTGTGAACTACTTTATGGTATGTATGCTCATCTCTAGACTTGTGTTTGTCCTTTATGATTATTCTAGGCATAGTAGAAAGAGCTAGATTTTCAATTGAATTTTGACCTTGTGTTTGAGGATGATAAGAATTTAAAGTGTGCAACTTAGTTGCAAGTTTTCCAAAGGAAATCCTCAAATCATGGTTTGCAAAATTTGAAGCTCTATTCAACATTATGCTTGAGGATAAACCATGAAGATGTATCACTTCTCTAGAGAAGAGTTTATCCATAACCATGAAAATTGAATCAAAACCTTTTGTTGTCCTAGGGAGTTTTAATATGAAATTTGTATCTTCCCAAGGATCATTTGCAAAAGGTGAAGGAGTATAGAGTTCATGAGACATTGCCTTGGGTGTAGTTTGAAAACAAGAATTGTACCTAAGGTAATGTCTTTGAACTTCTTTTCTCATGGGGGACAAAAGTTTTCCTTTTAAAAGCTCTAGAGTTTTATCAACTCTAATTTGTCCCATGAGTTCTCCTTCATGAAGACTTTTTCTTTTATGTGTAAGGATAGTCTCGTTGTGACAACCATTGTTTCTAAGGATTTGTACACTTTGCAATGGTTGTCTCAATAAGACATGACAAGTTTCTTTAGGCCCTACTTCACATAAAAATTTGTTTTTGTAGATGCTTATAAAAAACTTGACATTCACTTGGTGATATCCTAGCACATATGAGAAATAATCTATTTCATTTTTATCTATGCAAGCTTCTTTTAAAGACTCTTCTTTTTCACTTAGGCTTGCAAGTGTTCCTTTACAAAAGTTAAGGCTTTGAGGTTGTTCAACAAGACACATATTTTCAAAGGTATTTTTAAATCTTTGGTCTTGTTGAATGACCTTGTGGGAAGGAACACTCTTCTCCCACGCCTTTTGTTCTTCAAGGGTCTTCTCATGCTTTTCTTTTTCTTCTTTTTCTTTAGATTCCCTTTCGACTTCCCCTCTCTTCTTTTGTATTTTTCTTTCCTTTCTTTCTTTATGGGAAGCAAACAATTTTTCTACCCTCATTTCCCAATCTAGGCAAGCTTCTATATTTTATTTTCCATGGAAATGGGGTTGTTCTACCCTAACCTCTCTTGGGTTTTCTTGTTCTTTTCTATCTCTTCTATGTCTTCTAGGGGGTGCTTGATAATAATCATTTACTCTAATGCTTCCCTCCCCAAAAGAATCATGATCTTTAGAGATATATGCATGAGAAGGTAATTTTTTTTAGAATGTGAGACTTCTCATCCTTTGCTTTAGTCAAAACATTAAGTTTAGTCTCACTCTCCAATTGTCTATATGCAATTGATTGCACAGTTTGTGAAACTTCTTTCAAAAGAGTTTTTAAAGATTTTAATTCACTTCCAATAGACTTTGTAGAATGAGAAGAAGAAGACATGGCTAAAGCTTTGTGTATACAAGTATTTTACCTTGAGAAAACTTAGGAAAGTCAAAGAAGGTAGTTTTCCAGGTAAGGGAGGTGAGTCACAAAGGACTACTTAAATACCAAGCCTTTGCCTTAGCCAAAAACTATCCCCCAATGTCTTCACACAAAGCTTTCTCTTAGTAAACCACTTAGAACACAATTAAGTTGAGAAATCAGATTTTAATGCAAGAAAATAATGCAAGCTAATTAATTAACAAAGCTAGACGGTTTTAACAAAAGCTTAAACAAAGAAAAACCACACATACAAAGCTTCACTAATTAGACAATAGAAAAGCAACTAAAAACAATTAACAATTGCTAATTAAAGAGTTCTATACTAGTCGGCCCTAGGTGAGGCTTCTTGGACACTTGGAGCCCTTGAAGACACACTCACCGTCTAATAACGTAATTAAGAAGTAATTAACACAAATTAAGTTGCAAGGAAATTAAGAAAACTCCCTTTGTTGATCCTCTTTTTGCTAAATGCACTTCCTTGTTGTCTTTGCTTGTTGGCCCTCCAAGTGTTTGTAGTGTTTTTCAAGAAAGCTTGATTCGGCCTTGGCTTTGTTTCCCCTTAGAATGAAGGTCTTAATTCTCCAATTCCAGCACCTATCAAAAGACTAGACCTTACCCAAGTCAAGTTTCCATTCAATTAAGCACCAAAGGAGAATAAATTCCAGCACCAAATTAGAGGTCAAAGAACAAAAGCAAGAAACAATTTAATTGAATAAAACAGTACCACCAAAAGGAGTTAGATTATGACAACTAGAAAGAGGTCCAAGAAATATTAAGCAAGCAAATAAAAGGTACTCAATTAAAGGTAGACACACAAAAGAATTCCTAAGAATGGCACTAGAATTAGATTACAAAATAAAAAACAGCACCACTGGAAAATTTGTTGTGGACCAGAAACTTGTTTTTCCCCAATTTATGCTGAGCTGTGTTTTTAAGATATGATTCTGAAATTTGATATGCAAGATATTCAAGATCTTAGCTAAAATCTGGCTTTGGAATCACTCAAAACGCATGCACCGATTTTTTTTAATAAATTTTTCAATTTTGGTGTTCAGTTACGCCAGCTGTAGCGCCTCAGATTTGCACACTGATTTTAAAAGATTTATCATTTTTTTCTGTTGATTCTTTTGGACTAATTCTTTTTTTGTCCTTTCTATAACACTTCAAAATTGCATATTACAGAGAATCAAAATTTTCCTATGAGTGAAAATATTTTTCTGGAACAAAACAGCCAACACAGTAAATTTGAAACAGGGGATTCTGGAAACTGGAAACAAAAACAACAAGATACCAAAATTTAAACACAATAGAATTTGTGAAATAGAATTTGTGTAGGATCTAAACACAAATAGGAACTCAAACTAAAATTAAAAAGGCACCAAAAGATCAAAGAACAGCAGATTCAAAGCAATTAAAGATACCCAAAATCAAGAAACAATCAAGCCAAATAAAGGACTACTAAGAATTGTTGACATTGTGGATGAACATGACTTGACAAAACATATATGGATTCAGAAATTAAAGACTCAAAAGCATAATATGAACCAAATTAAAAGTGCAATAAAGACTCAAAAGCCTAAAAGAAAACAGCAACTCAAAGGTGTATGGAATCCTATCACAATTTGCACAAGAATTGTTCAAGATCAATTGAACAAAGTGCACCGGTTGGATCTTCCAAATAGCACACCAAAACAAAAATAAAATGTAAAAAACAACAAGACAATTATGGAAATAAGATGAGCAACATGAAATAAAGAAGAACTAAAAATGAAAAGACCAAAAGCAACTCATCATGAAGAACCTAAGCTCATGATACCAAATGATGGCAAATTCATGAAGTTCTTCTTGAATCATGTAAAGGATGGTGCGGAAGCTATGGATGTGTGTGTGCAAGATCCTCCTAAGAGTGGTGTTGGTCTTGAAGGTGCATGAGGTGTATGAATATTGGGAGGTTCGGCCAGCCCAAGGAGAGGTGAAGGATGTGAAGTTTAGAGCCTAAAGTTCTAGGGAGAAGCAAAGCTTGGCACAAAATGGAAGCATAACTTTACTCACAATAAACTTGAAAATACCAGGTGTAGGCTCCTCTTTTTATAGGCTAAAGAGGACCATAATGCAACCCTAATGCTAATCAAAATTAAATGCAAATTTACATCACATGGAGCACATGGCCATGTGGAGAATCCTTCTAGAAAGTGACCAAATCTTTAGCAAATCTAGGTCAAGTCTCATGGAATCAAGTTTATGCTATTTACACCACAACTAATATTAAGCTACCCCTAATGGGCCTTCATGTAGCATAAACAAATCTGCATGGATTCGCTTGGCCATGGGCTTAGCAATTTGGTCCTAGACGCTCCTTTCATTGGCCTAGACGCTCTCCACCTTGAGCTAGACGCTCCTCCCCTTTGGCCTAGACGCCCTTAGCCCTAGACGCTCTTGGTTTGGCTTTGGATGCTCATGTCTTGGCTTTTGTCTTTCTTGTGAAGTTGTGCTTGGCCCTCTTCCATCACAAGGGACTTGGCATCTTTGACTACAACCTCCTTGTTTGGAAAGCTTATTGAGCATGAGTTGGAGATGAATAGACTCAACATTCAAGAGAGTGAAGATAAGCATGTAAGAAACATTGCCTTGAAAATTGCCAAGCACAAGAACAATCAAGTTTCAAGTGATGAGAGTAAAGGAGAAACTCTTAGTTTGATGTCCAAAAAGTTCAGCAAATTCTTGAAGAAGAATCGCAACAAAGACTCCAATAAAGAAAGGTATGGCAACAAGAAAACTAGTGATTTTAATGTTAACAATTATACTTGTTATAGTTGTGGAGAGCAGGGGCACATAAAGGCTGAATGCCCAAATAAAGAGAAGAAGTCAAGCAAGAAGGAAAAGAAAGCAAAATAAAAAAGAGCCTACATTGCTTGGGTTGAAAATGATGTCTCTTCATCTAGCTCCTCATCAAGTGAAGATGAATAAGTTAATATGTGTTTGATGGCCAAGGAAGAGGATGATGCAAGTAGTGTAAGTTCTTGTACTTCTTTAAATGCTGAAAATTATAGTCAACTTCTTCAAGCTTTTAAAGAAACACATGAGGAAGCTAATCATTTGGCACTCTTAAACAACCGATTGAAAGGGGTGAATAAATGGCTTGAAAACATAGTCAAGGCACTGGAAAAGAGTTGGAGAATTCAAAAAATGATTTTGAAAATCTAGAAATGCTTTACAAGAACTCTTCTTGCAAGTGTGACTCTCTTGTTTGTGAAAATTGCGAATCTCTTGAAAAGAAAGTTCACTACCTCGTGAAAACTGTGGATAAGCTTTCATAGGGTAAATCATACTTTGAGAATGTCTTGTCATCTCAAAATTGTGTTTTTGGAAAAGCAGGTTTAGGTTTTAATCCACAGAGCAAGAAGAATAGTTTTCAAAGTCTTTTTCAAAACTGCTAGAAAACCGATTGAAAAATCGAAACAATCGGTTGTTACATGCTTTTATTGCATGAAGAGAGGCCACTCTGTTAGATTCTGCAATATTAGGAAATATTTTGTTCCTAAAGGTTTTATGAGATGGATTCCCAAGAATTCTGAGGTTCCTCATGATAAAGTTAATGTCAAAGGACCCACATTCATAAAGGGACCAAATCTTGTTGCTTGAATTTCTCTTTTGTAGGTGAGCTTGATGGTAAACATGGAGATGTGGTACTTGGACAGTGGTTGTTCCAAACACATGACTGGAGAAAAATCTAAGTTTGTGAACATCAATTTCAAGTAAGAAGGACATGTGACTTATGGAGACAATAATAAAGGAAAGATTCTTGGAAGAGGCACCATTGGAGACAAGAACAATTTCTTGGTTCATGATGTCCTTTATGTGGAAGGTCTCAAGCACCGTCTTCTTAGCATTAGTCAACTATGTGACAAGGGGTATCAAGTAACCTTCAAGCCAAACTCTTGTGAGATATGCCTACCCAATTCAAAGGAAGTAGTGTTGATTGGTAAAAGAATCAACAATGTTTATCTTTTAGATATCTCTTCTCCTACATCTATTGGCTGTCTTCTTTCCAAACATGATGCGTCATGGCTATGGCATAGAATAATAGCTCATATTCATATGCATCATTTGAATAAATTGATATATAAAGATCTTGTAATAGGGTTACCCAAACTCACGTTTGAGAAAGACCACTTATGTGAAGCATGTCAGGAAACAAATCAAGCATTCTTTCAAATTGAAAAATATTGTTTCCACTTCAAAATCCCTTGAGCTACTGCACATGGATCTATTTGGTCTTACAAGAACCATGAGTCTTGGTGGAAACTACTTATGCACTTGTTGTTGTTGATGACTTTTCTAGGTATACATGGACATTGTTCTTGGAGACAAAAAGTGAGGCATTCTCTGCATTCAAGAAGCTTGCCAAAAGATTGCAAAACTCTTGTTGCAGCAACATCATTGCAATTTGAAGTGATCATGGAGGGGAGTTTCAAAATGAAAAATTCAGCACCTTTTGTGAAAAGCTGGGAAGTTTTCACAACTTTTCTACACGTAGAACTCTTCAATGGAATGAGGTAGTGGAGAGGAAGAATAGGTCTCTTGAAGAACTAGCAAGAACCATGCTAAGTGAATCTTCCTTACCCAAGTATTTTTGGGCTGATGCAGTGAGCACTTCTTGCTATGTGATGAATAGAGTGCTTATAAGGCCAATCTTGAAGAAAATACCTTATGAGCTTTTCAATGGAAGGAAACCAAACATTAGTCACCTAAAAGTGTTTGGATGCAGATGTTTCATTCTGAATAATGGGAAAGAAAATCTGGGGAAGTTTGATGAAAAAGCCGACAATGGAATCTTCATTGGTTATTCTTCAACTAGCCATGCCTATAAAGTCTACAACAAGAGACTCGTGACTGTGGAGGAGTTTGTCCATGTGGTGTTCGATGAAATCATTCATACTGATCAGGGTTCTACAAAGGATTATGCAGAAGAAGATGAGCAGAACATCATTTTGCAGAAGCTGGAATCCTGCCTAGAAAAACAACCGATTGATTATGCGAAACAACCGGTTGAAATTCTGCAACAGGAAGAGTTGCCAAAAGAATGGAGAATTCCAAGGGATCTTTCAATGGAGAACATCATTGGCCAGATGAGAAGGGTGTTTCTACACGTAGTGTTGTCTCTAACTACTTCAAGCACATGGCTTTTGTCTCACAAGTTGAACCTAAGTCAATTGAAGAAGCTCTCAAGGATGATAAATGGGTTGTTGCCATGCAAGAGGAACTGCATCAATTCACAAGAAATGATGTCTGGTTTCTTGTTCCAAGGTCTGACCAGATGAACATCATTGGATGCAAATGGGTTTTCAGAAACAAGCTAGATGAATCTGGGGTAATTACAAGGAACAAGGCAAGGCTTGTGGCTAAAGGTTATAATCAAGAAGAAGGCATAGATTATGGTGAAACTCCAGTTGCAAGATTAGAAGCTGTAAGGTTGCTACTGACATTTGCTTGTATGAGTGCATTCAAACTGTTCCAAATGGATGTTAAGAGTGTTTTCCTCAATGGAATCATCAACGAGGAAGTCTATGTTGAACAACCACCGGGCTTTGAAGATCATCAAGCTGAAAAAGGCCTTATATGGGCTTAAGCAAGCTCCAAGGCAGTGGTATGAGAGGCTTAGTAACTTTCTTTTATCCAATGGCTACGAGAGAGGGATGATTGACAAGACTCTCTTTATCAAGAAGTCAACTTCCGAAATTATCTTGGGCCAAATCTATGTTGATGACATCATTTTTGGTGCTACCAAATATAGTTTGTGTGAAGAATTTGTGGTTGCCATGCAAGGTGAGTTTGAAATGTCAATGATGGGGGAGCTTTCATTCTTTCTTGGACTGCAGGTTAAGCAATCCAAAGATGGCATTTTCCTAAGTCAATCAAAGCATTGAAAAGAAATTCTCAAGAAGTTTGAAATGGAAAGTTGCAAAGAAACTAGCACACCTATGCCATCAAGTTGTTATATGGATGTTGATGTGGCTGGAAAAGAGGTAGATCAAACCAAATATAGAGGGTTGATTGATTCTCTACTCTATCTCACAACAACTACTCTATCTCACAGCAAGTAGACTGGATATCATGTTTGTTGTGTGTCTTTGTGCAAGATTCCAAGCAAATCCAAAGGAATCTCATCTCAAGGCCGCAAAACGAGTTCTCAAATATC